>NC_071094.1:46636897-46714311 GCF_027358695.1 Spea bombifrons | reverse complement strand
CACACATACTCTCCTCACACCATCACCCCAGACTCACCCCTACATACACACATCCTCTCCCTCACACCACTAACCCCAGACTCACCTATACATACACACACCTCCTCTCCCCTCCACACCACTAACCCCAGACTCACCCACCATACACACCTCCTCTCCCTCACACCACTAACCCCAGACTCACCCCTACACACACACATCCTCTCCCTCACACCACTAACTACCCCAGACTCTCCCCTACATACACACATCCTCTCCCTCACACCACTAACCCCAGACTCACCCCTACATAACACACCTCCTCTCCCTCACACCACTAACCCCAGACTCACCCCTACACACACACCTCCTCTCCCTCACACCACTAACCCCAGACTCACCCCATACACACACACATCTCCTCTCCCTCACACCACTAACCCCAGACTCACCCCTACATACACACACACCTCCTCTCCCTCACACCACTAACCCAGACTCACCCCTACATACACACACACCTCCTCTCCCTCACACCACTAACCCCAGACTCACCTATACATACACACATCTCCTCTCCCTCACACCACTAACCCCAGACTCACCCCTACACACACACCAACTCTCCCATCACACACTAACCCCAGACTCACCTATACATACACACATCCTCTCCCTCACACCACTAACCCCAGACTCACCCCCTACATACACACCTCCTCTCCCTCACACCACTAACCCCAGACTCACCTATACATACACACATCCTCTCCCTCACACCACTAACCCCAGACTCACCCCTACACACACACATCTCCTCTCCCTCACACCACTAACCCCAGACTCACCCCTACACACACACCTCCTCTCCCTCACACCACTAACCCCAGACTCACCCCTACATACACACACACCTCCTCTCCCTCACACCACTAACCCCAGATTCACCCCTACACACACACCAACTCTCCCTCACACCACTAACCCCAGACTCACCCCTACACACACACATCCTCTCCCTCACACCACTAACCCCAGACTCACCCCTACACACACACAATCTCCTCTCCCTCACACCACAAACCCAGACTCACCCCTACACACACACCAACTCTCCCTCACACACTAACCCCAGACTCACACCTCCTCTCCCTCTCCCCATCATTAGAGCGCCTCACACAGCTCTCCCCCTCCTCTTACCTGGCACGGAGCCCTCTCTTCACTGCAGCTTGTACCCCGCTGCTGCCGCTCTCCTACCTCGGGGTCACAGAACACGGCGGCCAGCTTAGTACCCCTGTGAGGGGTAAATAAACAGAGCTGGTCCATTTTACCCCAAAATCTAAGACTGGAATTAACTTTTTGATGTCAGACATAGTGAGGTCGCTGAAAGGGTGTGAAATAAATCATCTCTATGGGTCGCGTATCCTGGACCCAATCACTGGGATGGTTAATATGCGATTATTGATTATTGTGGCGCCGTCATAGTCCGGAGTGCTGTTGGCCAATCTCTGTCACGCAGACCGGCAGCTAATGTCAGATGTTTCCAGCCGCTCAATCCAGATCTAGTTAACTTCTACGTGTTTTCCGTGACAGGAGACGTGTGAAGTCAACGTGTTCGTCACATGAAGTGAAGCCCTTGACGTGTGTCACGGTGTCTGATGAGGCGTGTGATGTGATTTCCAAATTACAGACCTGCCAGACCGGCTGGGTAATGGATTTAATTCCACAGATCTGTGAGCTTAGAACACCCCCCAGCTGAATATACCCACCACGGGGGCATTAGTGCCCCTCCCCCCCTTCCCAAACAGTTACCCACCGCGGGGGCAATTCCCTGTGATGTCATTATGGGTGGGCTCTCTTAATCCCCCTGCATCCTGACTACAGCTTTAATTAATGGAGAGAATCCAGAAATCGGGCGCATGCCGGATCCGGCGTCCAGCGGGAGATCCCAGCAGATTTATGGCTTCAGGGGTTCCTCGGTTGAACGTTTAAAGCCGGATCCGCGCAGGCGAACCGAAAACCGGAACTGCAGTCAGGGAGCCGACGGAGGCGAGGGGGACCCAAACAACGAGGTTCAAAGCCGTCAGCCACCTGGAATCGCCGGTCTAGGAGCGGATCTCCTGCAATCAAAGCAAAGGACATCGGCAACAGACCGTCTCTCAGTGACACCCCACACACACGGGAAACCCAGACCCCCAAGAACATCGGCCCCCTTCCCGCCCGTCTAGTCGCCCGTTTTTCCTGCTGTAACGACTCAACCCTTAATCAGTCGCTGGTCTCGTCTTAGATTCAGGAGCCGTATGTCTATCCCATGCATGTTTAATACCCTCGCTGTATTACCCTCTACCACCTCTGCTGGGAGGCTGTTCCACATATCTAACCACACTCTCAGCAAAGTAAAACTCCTCCAGTGAAGTGTGATGATTGCAGAGGAGTTCCCGTAACGAGAGAAAGTAAATCCTCCCCGGGCTTCGAGTAAATTGCAATCTCGCTCTTTTGTAAACCTGCATTGTTACATAATCCTGCGTCACAGAGACGGAGCTCATGCGATATCCCCGCTCCGCCTCCCGCCGCTCCGCATCCCGCCGGCTCCGCATCCCATCCACCCGCATCCCGCCGCGTCCGCATCACTCCGCATCCCACCGATCCGCCTCCCGCATCCCACCGGTCTGCCTCCCGTCCCCCCGCATCCCGACGCTCCGTATTACGTTGCTCCCGCATTGCCGCCACTTCGCCCCCCCCACTACGTCAGGGGGTTGATGGCTGGAACTGGTGTTGAGGTCATAGCTGGACAGGGCTGGCCCCACAATACGAGATCTGTGGTGGTCTCTGTGCCACCAACATGCTGGCCCACACGCTGAGAAAGAGACAGCGGCGATATAACGGTGACGCCGGACATCACCGATGAGAGCGCGTCGCCTTCCTCTCGCCTCTCAGGTCTCCTGCTGCGTTGTGTTATCGGAGGATGATGTGAAGGTCGCGGAGCCCCGGGGCCCGATCCGCGCTCTCAGGCGATGGAGAAAACATTTCTATTTTATTGAGGGTTGTGAACATCTGGCGAGTTACCAGCGAGGGACGTCTCGCGGCTCAGGGCGGTCTCTTTCTCCTCTCCTGGCGGAGCGTCTCGGGGCTGGCAGGCAGATGTGGAGATAATTAGGAGCCGAGTCAGGAGCATCTCGCTAACGTCTCACTCGCTCGGAGACCCGACGGCGGGCGTCTCGGGAGCGGCAGAGAGCGCGGCGAGCCGGGGGTCTCTGCGTGAAGCCGGGGGTCTCTGGCAGCGAGCGGGGGGTCTCTGCGTGAAGCCTGGGGGAGCTGCCGGTGCCGGTTCCATTAGTTAACCGCGTATTAAATGACAGACGCGGCTTTATCGCTCTCTCCGTGCCGTTACCGCGCGCCGCTGCATGCTAATTACTGAGAATAATTAAGGGATCCGGGGGGCGAATCGGGAGCCAAAAACATAAACCCGGCGTCCCGGTACCGGCTGGCGTCTGCCGCTCGCTAACGATTATCCGGTAATTAGATACCGGGCGGCGCGCACAGCGCTGGGACGGTGTGAATACTCGCTCCGGGGCCCCGCCGAGGAAAGACCTGTCACACACCTCCTAACAGTCCCGGTTCTCACTGGACATTCCCAATTTGTCCTTGGTAGGTTCCCTGCTTTACTGAGGGATCCTCTAAAGGATCAGGGATGTTCTCCCTCTGCGGGTCATTGGTGGACGGTGGGGAGCGGACTAGAGACCCAACGCGGGTCAGGGCCCAGCGATCGGTGACCTCGAAGCATTTCCCGTCTGTCTAAAACATTAATATATTTTTGGGCAAATCTCATAGGATTCAGGACAGCAAGAAAATGAACCCCGATTTGGAAAGTGCTGCAAAAGCCCCATCCCGGTTCCACACCGGACACTAATTGCCCCTCCTGGGAGCGGCCGGTATCCCCGTCGGTCAGTAGAGGTGCGGGGGGGATTCATTCATTCGCATGCGCCGAGCTCTGCTGCCAATCATGAGAAGGGAATCTCTGACGATAAATGTAATTCAAAGCCCAGACGTGCAGCGTGGCGGGGGAGGGGGGTTATTGAAAAGAGGATTTCTATTAACAGGGGCATTAGGGGTATCTGGAGGTATTTGCGGGGTTTGGTCCTGCGCGGCCGGGTGACGGGGTGTTAGAAGGTAGAGCCCTTGGCCGGAGCCTCATCACGGGGCAGGTAATGCGACGGCGCGCATGCCGTGAGTTACCTGGATGCGGGGCGGTGGACCCTCCAGCGCATTACTGACCCCTGATAATGGCATCCTTTACCCCCCGCCTGCACCTGCCTCCTCCTGCCTGCTACTCTCGGGTAGAGTGTAGAGATGCGTGTGCATGAATACAGGTGAGTGTAGAGATGCGTGTGCATGAATACAGGTGAGTGTAGAGATGCGTGTGCATGAATACAGGTGAGTGTAGAGATGCGTGTGCATGAATACAGGTGAGTGTAGAGATGCGTGTGCATGAATACAGGTGAGTGTAGATGCGTGTGTGTATATAGGTGTGTCTACAGGTGCGTGTGTGTGGATGCGTGTATACAGGTGTGTGTAGAGATGTGTGTGCGTGTATACAGGTGTGTGTGGTGATGCGTGTGTATATAGGTGTGTCTACAGGTGTGTGTAGAGATGCGTGTGCGTGTATACAGGTGCGTGTACAGGTGTCATGTGTGCGGCATAATGTGTGTTTGTTATGGTTTACATGTAGGGAGTTAGTATGTGGCAGCGGTATGATCGCGTTGCGTGGCAGGTTCCAGGTAACATGCATCCTATTATGGTGCGCGTAGCATGGAGGTCTCTGCTGTGTGTCTCATCACTCTCAGCCACCCCGGCTGTCACCTCTAGGACGCTCTGTGTGACGGTTCCAGATGAGAGCGCGTGGCGTGTGACTGCAGGGATTAGAGAGCCGCCTTCAGTCACGGAAAATCCAGAATCTGGGAGCCTCATCCACGCAGACGGAGCCAAACGGGGGCTCCGGGCCCCGAGCTGAGAACCGGGGGCTGCCTGCCATGGGGCGCTGCCTGCCGGGGGGGCTGCCTGCCGGGGGGGCTGCCTGCCAGGAGTCGCTGCCTGCCAGGAGTCGCTGCCTGCCGGGGGCTGCCCTTCCACACACAGCTCCTGATTACCAGCCCTAGAAACGCTCAGAAACTCCCCGGGGCCACTAAACGATGCCCAAAGGAGCCACTGGAATACTCGCTAGAACAGCTGGCGTCTGGGTACAGAACCTGGAACTGTACCCAGTCTGGAACCCAGTGCCGTAAGATGGGGCAGTCTGGAACCCGGTGCGGTAAGACGGGGGCAGTCTGGAACCCAGTGCGGTAAGATGGGGCAGTCTGGAACCCGGTGCGGTAAGACGGGGGCAGTCTGGAACCCGATGCGGTAAGACGGGGGCAGTCTGGAACCTGGAGCGGTAAGACGGGGGCAGTCTGGAACCTGGAGCGGTATAACGGGGTCAGTCTGGAACCCGGTGCGGTAAGACGGGGGCAGTCTGGAACCCAGAGCGGTAAGACGGGGTCAGTCTGGAACCCAGAGCGGTAAGACGGGGGCAGTCTGGAACCCAGAGCAGTAAGACGGGGTCAGTCTGGAACCCGGTGCGGTAAGACGGGGGCAGTCTGGAACCCAGAGCGGTAAGACGGGGTCAGTCTGGAACCCGGTGCGGTAAGACGGGGTCAGTCTGGAACCCGGTGCGGTAAGACGGGGTCAGTCTGGAACCCGGTGCGGTAAGATAATAATGAAAATAATGCCTGACCCACTTCTGCCTCTATAACCCCCCCTCCCCCAACCCAGGGGGCAGATTCCGGGGCTCTCTGCACAAACCCCGCCTATATCTACCGGCCTCCTGGCTGCTGACGACTCCTAGCCCGGGCTCCTCCCGCTCTCCTCCCACTCCCGATCCTCTCTCCTCCCATGTCCATCCTCTCTCCTCCCACTCCCCGCCCACACTTCTTCCTCTCTCCTCCCCCTCGCCGTTCCGTCTCCTCCCCCTCCCCGCCCCTCTCCGTCCTGTCTCCTCCCCCTGTTTGCTCCCCTCCCTGCTGCCTCCACCCGCAGCCCCAGACGCACCGAGGCAGGGACTGGACGTGGCCGGTGGTGAAGCTGCCTCCCTGGGTGACATCCTGCCCCCGGGCCGCTGCTGTGAGGGAGCGGAGGCTGCCCTTTTGCCCCAGTCTCCGGAGGCCGCGGGGAGCCCAGGGAGTGGAGGAGGCTGCATGCGGATCGGATGCCGAGGGGCGAACATGGCTGCTGCCCTGCTGGGGGCATTAAGAAGGAACACGAGCTGAGGAGCTGGGGCAGCTTCGTTATGGATGGAGGAAAACTTGCCCCGCGAATGCCCCAGCGCCACCCGCTGCCTCTCCGGTGGTGAGGGGGGAGGGGCTGCTGCAGGAGGAGAGGGCAGATCCGGGTGCATGGCAGAGCGATACTGAAGGTAAGTGCCCCTGATGGGCAAGAGATGGCGCTGAGCCTGTCATATACACAGCACTGTACACAGGGGCCTGTCATATACACAGCACTGTACACAAGAGTCTGCCATATACACAGCACTGTACACATGGGCCTGCCATATACACAGCACTGTACACAGGGGCCTGCCATATACACAGCGCTGTACACAGGGGCCTGCCGTATACACAGCGCTGTACACAGGGGCCTGCCGTATACACGGCGCTGTACACAGGGGCCTGCCGTATACATGGAGCTGTACACAGGGGCCTGCCATATACACAGCACTGTACACAGGGGCCTGCCGTATACACGGCGCTGTACACAGGGGCCTGCCATATACACGACGCTGTCCCTGGTGCTAATCACTGTTAGTGAATGCGGAGCTGTCCCTGGTGCTGAAGTCACCGCAGAGCTGGGGGTAAAATGCGGGGCAGATGCTGGAAGCGGAGTCTCCGGTCACACAAACTACAGACACATCACAAATATACTCAGTGCTGCCCCGGTAATGCCCCGGGACGGGGTACACGCCACGCAGTCCTCACAAATCTGACAACACGGGGCATCTAACAGCCCCGGGCAATGTCACGGGATCACGTCTCAGACCTGCCGCCAACATGCGCCCTACAGCACTAATTACCCCTGACTCAGAGACCTGGGGCAAATCCGACACGCCAGCTGCATGACTCGGGGCAAACGTCGATACATCTCCCTGTGGCTGGCGCGGTGATACCCGTTACCATCATATAAAAACCCGGCATCGCGGCCCCTCGGCCCCCAGCTCTGTAGCTCCAGTAACTGGATTTTGCCCTTGGAGGTAGAAGGCTCTGGCATCGGGGTATATAAGCATCTGACAGGGGCACGGGGTATATATATATGTGTCTGATGGGGGCACGGGGTATATATGTGTCTGTCGGGGGGCATGGGGTATATAAGTGTCTGACAGGGGCACAGGGTATATATGCGTCTGGCAGGGGCACGGGGTATATATATGTGTCTGATGGGGGCACGGGGTATATATGTGACGGGGGCTCGGGGTATATATGTGTCTGTCGGGGGGCTCAGGGTATATATGCGTCTGTCGGGGGCACGGGCTATATATGTGTCTGACGGGGGCTCGGGGTATATATGTGACGGGGGCTCGGGGTATATATGTGACGGGGGCTCGGGGTATATATGTGACGGGGGCTCGGGGTATATATGCGTCTGTCGGGGGGCTCAGGGTATATATGCGTCTGTCGGGGGGCTCAGGGTATATATGCGTCTGTCGGGGGCACGGGCTATATATGTGTCTGACGGGGGCTCGGGGTATATATGTGACGGGGGCTCGGGGTATATATGTGTCTGACGGGGGCTCGGGGTATATAAATATATGTGTCTGTCGGGGGGCTAAGGGTATATATGCGTCTGTCGGGGGGCACGGGCTATATATGTGTCTGATGGGGGCTCGGGGTATATATGTGACGGGGGCTCGGGGTATATATGTGACGGGGGCTCGGGGTATATATGTGTCTGACGGGGGCTCGGGGTATATAAATATATGTGTCTGTCGGGGGGCTCAGGGTATATATGCGTCTGTCGGGGGGCACGGGCTATATATGTGTCTGACGGGGGCTCGGGGTATATATGTGACGGGGGCTCGGGCTATATATGTGTCTGAAGGGGGCTCGGGGTATATATGTGTCTGACGGGGGCTCGGGGTATATATGTGTCTGACGGGGGCTGGTTCTGGTTCCGGTTCAGTTGTTGTTCAGCATTTTGTATTTGATGGCACTGAGGGGGTTAATGTCGTGACGGTATCCGTGGGTTAATAAGTCATTAAAGCTCTGGCCCCCGGGGGCCCCCATTTATTGGGATGTCAGCCTTTGGGCTCATTGATTATTAATTAGAGCGATAAATAGTGAGAATTCCTGAGATAAATATATAAGGTATGTGAAGGGTTAATCTGGATTTTCCCGTGTTCTGCATTCCGTGTTCTGTGTTCTGCGTTCCGTGTTGTCGGAATCCTGGAATAAATGCAGAAAATGATGAGAAACGTTGCTATTTCCCCGGAATTGATGATTGTTTTCTGCAGGGGGGGGGGTGTTTTATTTGCTGACATTTTGCTGAATTTGCTGTTTTCCGCACCTTTGCGTGGAAAGAGTTCACCGCGTTCCGTGTAGGATGTATCCGTGTTGGTTGCAGACATATGTGCTCGGAGATGAGGGGTCCCTGTGCATTGCGTGTTCCGCCGGGCAGGCCTCAGCAGTCCCCCCGTCACCGTTTCTGCCATTAGTGCTGCGTGTGACGTGTTTGGGACGGATTGTCTGATCACATGCGTGTTATTTAGTATGTTGCGGGGGGGGGCAGGTCACGGACACGTAACACATTTAGATTGCTTTCTCTGTTTTTTTCCGTGTGAATCCGGAACACGCATTTCCTGCACACGCTGCAGATTGTGCTGAGAGGACATGGGGGCCGCGGGGGCCGAGCAAACAAAATGCCAAAGGGGGGCCCAGCCACGGAAAAACAGACCCCTGCTGGACCGCGAAGGGTTAATGTGAGGCATGTGTTGAGCTCGGTATAGACCACGCTACATATATGTGTAGATGACAGGGGGGCCGGTCCCTGTGTGCCGGGGTCCGCGTGGTGCGGATAGAGGGGCTCGCCGATCAGAAGATGAAAGGAAGGGGTTTGGGAGAGAAGGGGGCATTTAGCTGGAGAGAAGGGGGGCATTAAGCTGGAGAAAAGGGGGACATTTAGCTGGAGAGAAGGGGGGGCATTTAGCTGGAGAAAAGGGGGACATTTAGCTGGAGAGAAGGGGGGGCATTTAGCTGGAGAGAAGGGGGTGATTTAGCTGGAGAGAAGGGGGCATTTAGCTGGAGAGAAGGGGGCATTTAGCTGGAGAGAAGGGGGGGCATTTAGCTGGAGAGAAGGGGGGTGATTTAGCTGGAGAGAAGGGGGGCATTTAGCTGGAGAGAAGGGGGTGATTTAGCTGGAGAGAAGGGGGCATTTAGCTGGAGAGAATGGGGGGGCATTTAGCTGGAGAGAAGGGGGGGCTTTTAGCTGGAGAGGGGGCAGAAGGAAGTTTTCACTCAAGTGGCGTCGGGACGGGGAGAGCAGAGAGCTTTCCGCGTGGGGCTAATGAGAGTCCCGGGGTAGTTGTGGCCTGCTTGGTCCCCAGAAACTGCAGGATGGGGCCTTTTTACTGGGTGAACTTACTGCCCCTGTGGCCCAGTAACCCTGAAATTAAAGCTCTGGCGCTCCAAGAGTTAAAGAGGGTGAGATTCATGGGCCCCCGCAGTCATTTGCCCCGGGCCCCCGCAGTCATTTGCCCCGGGCCCCCGCAGTCATTTGCCCCGGGCCCCTGCAGTCATTTGCCCCGGGCCCCCGCAGTCATTTGCCCCGGGCCCCCGCAGTCATATGCCTCGGGCTCCCGCAGTCATTTGCCCCGGGCTCCCCGGTTTCAGTGAAAGCGAACCGACCCCGTCTGCCCCCAGACTCCGCCCCTTTACCCCAACCCCAGCGGGGTAGTAATAAGCGCGTAGTTGGGGGTTTTGCCTGGGGTGCCCCTTGGTCTAGACCCCCCCCGGGGCAGTTTTAGGGTAGGGCGGCTTAAGGGCCCAACTTTTTCTGTGTTTGTATTTTTGAGCATCTTCCCGGAGCCCCCGACCCCCAGGGGCCGCACTCCGTCTCATCGAGCTGTGGGGCACTGAATTATCAGTAATATGAGTAGATGCCCATACTGAGGGAGGCAGGGGGTAGGTGCCGGTAGTGAGGGGTGCAGGGGGTAGATACCCATACTGAGGGGGGCAGGGGTTCAGTGCCCGTAGTGAGGGGCAGGGGGGTCGGTGCCCGTAGTGAGGGGGGTCAGTGCCTGTAGTGAGGGGGGGGGTCGGTGCCCATAGTGAGGGGGTTCAGTGCCCGTAGTGAGGGGGCAGGGGGGTCAGTGCCCATGGTGGGGGGGCAGGGGGTCGGTGCCCATGGTGGGGGGGCAGGGGGTCGGTGCCCGTGGTGAGGGGGCAGGGGATAGGTGCCGGTAGTGAGGGGGCAGGGGGGAGGTGCCCGTAGTGAGGGGGCGGGGGGGTATGTACCGAGGAGTGTCCCGCTGCTAACCGACCAATATATGAAACGATGTTAAAACAATTACATCCTAATATCCAGCGTGGCAGCGATCCCAGTTTGTTACCATGGCAACCCGAGGCAGATTTCTGTATAGAGTATTATATGTGACATTAGGTGCTTTCTCTCTCTCTCTCTCTCTCTCTATGTATACGGTATATATATTATATACTGTGTGTGTCTATATATATATACACATTCTCCTCTCTATATATACTGTGTGTCTATATATATACATTGTCCTCTCTATATATACTGTGTGTGTCTATATATATATATATATATATATATATATATATATATATATATATACATTCTCCTCTCTATATATACTGTGTGTCTATATATATACATTGTCCTCTCTATATATACTTTGTGTGTCTAAATATATATACATCCTCCTCTCTATATATACTGTGTGTGTCTATATATATATATATATATATATATATATATATATATAATATACATTCTCCTCTCTATATATACTGTGTGTCTATATATATACATTGTCCTCTCTATATATACTTTGTGTGTCTAAATATATATATACATCCTCCTCTCTATATATACTGTGTGTGTCTATATATATATATATATACATTGTCCTCTCTATATATACTTTGTGTGTCTAAATATATATATACATTCTCCTCTCTATATATACTGTGTGTGTCTATATATATACATTGTCCTCTCTATATATACTGTGTGTGTCTAAATATATATACATCCTCCTCTCTATATATACTGTGTGTGTCTATATATATATACATCCTCCTCTCTATATATACTGTGTGTGTCTATATATATATACATCCTCCTCTCTATATATACTTTGTGTGTCTAAATATATATATACATCCTCCTCTCTATATATACTGTGTGTGTCTATATATATATATATATACATTCTCCTCTCTATATATACTTTGTGTGTCTAAATATATATATACATCCTCCTCTCTATATATACTGTGTGTGTCTATATATATATACATCCTCCTCTCTATATATACTGTGTGTGTCTATATATATATATACATTCTCCTCTCTATATATACTGTGTGTGTCTATATATATATATATATACATTCTCCTCTCTATATATACTGTGTGTGTCTATATATATATATATACATTGTCCTCTCTATATATACTGTGTGTGTCTAAATATATATACATCCTCCTCTCTATATATACTGTGTGTGTCTATATATATATACATTCTCCTCTCTATATATACTGTGTGTGTCTATATATATATACATCCTCCTCTCTATATATACTGTGTGTCTATATATATATACATCCTCCTCTCTATATATACTGTGTGTCTATATGTGTATATATATATATATATATATATATACATACATTCTCCTCTCTCTATATATACTGTGTGTGTCTATATATATATACATTCTCCTCTATATATATATACTGTGTGTGTCTATATATATACATACATTCTCCTCTCTATATATATATACTGTGTGTGTCTATATATATACATACATTCTCCTCTCTCTATATATATACTGTGTGTGTCTATATATATATACATCCTCCTCTCTATATATACTGTGTGTGTCTATATATATATACATTATCCTCTCTATATATACTGTGTGTCTATATGTATATATATATATATATATATATATATATATATACATACATTCTCCTCTCTCTATATATACTGTGTGTGTGTCTATATATATATACATTCTCCTCTCTATATATATATACTGTGTGTGTCTATATATATACATACATTCTCCTCTCTCTATATATATACTGTGTGTGTCTATATATATATACATCCTCCTCTCTATATATACTGTGTGTGTCTATATATATATACATTCTCCTCTCTATATATACTGTGTGTCTATATGTATATATATATATATATATATATATATATATACATACATTCTCCTCTCTCTATATATACTGTGTGTGTGTCTATATATATATACATTCTCCTCTCTATATATATATATACTGTGTGTGTCTATATATATATATATATATATATATATATATATATATATATATATATATATATACATTCTCCTCTCTATATATATACTGTGTGTCTCTATATATATATACATTCTCCTCTCTATATATACTGTGTGTCTATATGTATATATATATATATATATATATACACATACATTCTCCTCTCTCTATATATACTGTGTGTGTGTCTATATATATATACATTCTCCTCTCTATATATATATATACTGTGTGTGTCTATATATATATATATATATATATATATATATATATACATTCTCCTCTCTCTCTATATATATATATATATATATATATATATATATACATTCTCCTCTCTATATATATACTGTGTGTGTCTATATATATATATATATATATATGCGTCAGATCTAAAGAGCAGATCCCGGTGATGGCACTTGATGGATCCCTGTAATAGATTGTCAGCTCCTGGTCCCCTCTTTTCCTGCCCCGTCTGGCGTTAATCTTCTTGTCGGTTTAAAGTTATCGTTCCCTTTCGCTCTCACTTTTGTATCCGCGCCACGGCATCTGCTGGCGACATGTGAATGTCATGTGATCTCCGCCGGAGGATCCATAGAGGGATTTGGCCCAATCGCGATGAGCCAGGGAGATACGAAGGGCCCTCGGGGGCTTTTTACTGACCCTGACCGGGCGTTCTGTGGTAGAATTAAACTGCCCTGCGTGGGGGGGGCCTTGGGGGCAGTTACAATCAAATCATCGGCTCACCCACATATTTATAAAGAATAATATTATTAATAATCATCATAATATCATTTCCGCGGGAATCGCCATCAATTCGAGACCGACTTACATCGACTTTGGTTTTAACCCTTAGTTTCCCGGCAGAGCCCTTTAGCCCCCCCACCCCCGCACGTCTGCCCCCCCCCCTCGTGCCCGGCGTTTATTGCGAGATGATATAAAGGTTTTTTATTAGCTTCTAATACGAGGAATAATGGAGAAGCCGCTCGGCGTCACAAACGTTGTTCCTTTTAATTTCACCTAAAGACGTAAATACTGAAATATAATAAAAATCCCATAAAATCGGCTGTAAAACAGAAACGTGATCATAATTCCACGCGACGCGGACAGCCGCTGACGGGAGAGGGGAGGTGTTCTACCGGCCGGGGGGGGGGGACCACTAGGCGGGGAGGGATCACGGGAGGAAAGGTTCACTAACCGGGGGGGGGTCACTAGCCCGGGGGGGGGGTCACTAGCCGGGAGGAAAGGATCACTAGCCGGGGGGAGGTCATTTGCCTGGGGGGGGTCACTAGCCGGGGGGAGGTCATTTGCCTGGGGGGGGGTCACTAGCCGGGAGGTGAAATATGAATGTTCTTTGATGCTAAAGATGAAGAGATTGTAGTGAAGAGAAATAAATCACCCGTTTTTGCTGACGCGGTAACTTCTTTCTGCTACAGTTTTGCCGATAAATTCTCTTCTGTGCTTCTATTTCCTGGAGCATCAAGAGCTGCCTTGAAAGATAAACGGATCAGCCTCCCAGCAGAAGTGGTAGAGGCCAATCCATCGATTTCTCTTTTATGGTGAAGCGCAGCGGCTCCCCTCGGCCCCCGGAGATTTGCAGAATCCGGCTGTTTATTCTGAGCATTAGTTACTTAGAGGGGGAGGAATTATCCCCGCACCGTACCACCCAACTATCCCGACTCAAAGAAACGGCGGAAAGTCGGGGTGAATGTGTCTGATCAGCCGGCAGGTTCTGGGTTCCTCTGCCCGGTGAGTGGGGGCACTTGGTGATGCGGGGTATTACAAGCTGGATAATGCCCCACTGGTGGCTTCCCTGTGTGACTCCCCATCACGGCCGAGGAGGCTTTATCTGCTGGGTATTTGGGGTGAGAAAGTTTGGCTTCTTATCAAAGAAAGCGAATGAATAACATTAAGAGAGAAATCAAATTATTGCCATCCGGGGCTACCCCCCCACCTCTATTATCTCCTTGATGACATCACCGATGACATCATTGTGCGTCTCCATGAGGAAGCTGGCGAGTGGAGAATGCGGATGGGGTTTAATGATGGCGCCGGTGATGTTATGCAAACAGAGAGTTCGGGGGCCCGGAGGGGCCGTAATATCTGCTTTAATAAAAGGAGAGCCGCGCGACCTCCGGTGCCGAGCCCAGCAGAATGCCGGGGGGGGTAATCACCGGCTCCCCAGACTCCTCGCACGCTAAGGATAGCCGATTCACTCTGTACACAAATCACCGGCGCTTTAACTCGTTTCGCTGCCTGGCTGCGGAGTGTATAACATGGTGGGGAGGAATAATACGGAGTCCTTCCTGCCCCGACATCTGCGCTCTTTCACGTCTGTCTAATATACGAGCCCTCGGCCTGTTTGTCCGTCGCACTCCGTTGGCTGAGAAGTCGGTGGTCTTTGCGTTTGGGGGACATGATGAGGACGGAGTCGTTCCCCTGACTTCTCGAGCCGCGTCCGCTCTGGATTCGCCGTCCGCTCCTTCCGCGTGGGTTCCGTTTTCATCTGTTGGGTTCTCTGTGTCAGTTACCTCCGTACTGGATTCTTCTTGCTCCTGGCTGATTTCTGTTGGCAGTTATGATAAATTTCCCGTTTCCGTCCTCCTTTCTTTTGCCCCCAGATGAGGCATTAGAAGTCCAACCTGCAGAGCCGCTAGAAGCGAGGGGTGGCGAGAGGGGGGTATTTCATTAATTAACTACCCCCACGGGCTCTCTGGCTCTACGTTAGCCGGCGTCTCCGAGTCCTCGCTCTGTCTCCATCTTTGCCGTCAGTCGTTTTCCTGGCGCGGCCCCCCAGACCTCTCTGTGACGCCTCGCGCGGTGGCTCGGCTCGGCCTGCT
Source organism: Spea bombifrons (assembly GCF_027358695.1). Taxonomy (NCBI): domain Eukaryota; kingdom Metazoa; phylum Chordata; class Amphibia; order Anura; family Pelobatidae; genus Spea; species Spea bombifrons. The sequence goes on along the minus strand of NC_071094.1, from coordinate 46,698,901 downwards.
GCCTGTTCAGGCTCCGATGGTCTCCGTGGGCCTCAGTCCTCCCCGTTCCGGGTCAGATGTCGCAAATGCCTCGGGGTTCTTCCAGAGATTAGAGAGGCAGCCGGCGCTCCCCAGAGGTCTCTGAACCGTTTCTTTAATGGCTTCTCCTCGCTCGGCTCGGTATGCGGAGCGTCGGTTTAGCTTCTCCTTTCACACCAAAAACTGCCCGCTCCGCATGCCAACCGACAGCGAGCGCCAACCGACAGCGAGCGTCTGACCGGCAGCAGGTGCCAACCGACAGCGAGCGCCTAACCGGCAGTAGCGCCTAACCGGCAACGAGCAACAGGCAATGGGCCCTATGGCTGCCGTCACCCAGGGGTCCGGGATCTACAGACATTGCAGGAAATGGTCTCGATTCCTGACCAGAATGTATGATTTCTGATTTCCCCCGTTTTTTCCCGTTTGTGTATAATTTCTCTGGTTTTATATTTTGTGTTTTAACCCCGTGATTTGCCGTGCGATCTCTCTCCGCTGGGTCTCTGCGGATTGTCTTCTCCTGATGTCTCTTTTTGATCAGGGGGTCTTGGGCTCATTGGAATAAACCAATAGCCCCCCCCAGGGGCCACAATGACCCCCGAACAAGAAATATTCCGGGGCTGACCAAGACTCTTACTTTATTGCCCCCAATCCGTCAGTGACATGGGGGGGCATATTATCTGATGGGGTAAATTCCAGAATGGGGCATCTGGCTGTGAATCAAAGCCCCCCCCAGCCGGGTATTGGGGTCACATGGCCCGTATTCCGTCACACGGCGCCGCTCGTTAGCGCTCAGCTCGTTAGCCCTCATTAGCCGTAATTGTTGAATGATTTGCAGCGAATGTTAATTAATAACGAAGTGGCCTTTCGTGGCCTCGGATTTCAATCTTTGAGACGAGCAAATGAACCAAAATCCAGGATTTACGGGAAATTTTTACTGCAAAGCCTCGTTGATTTTCGCCATTAGAGGTTTTAGAAGGACGGGGCCCCTGCTGACACCCCTGGGGCCAATGACTTCCCCAGCGCCAGGATCCGGGTGCCACCAATAACTGGCTTCTCCATAGAGCGCGCCCTGCTTGAATTCAGGTGAGGGAAGAGGAGGTTCTGCCCCTTTACAGACCCTCTCCTGGAGTAGTGGGTACAGTGCTGGAGTCCCCAGGTGAGGGTATTTCTCGTGTCCTTTTGGCCCCCGACTCCCCCCGTGAATAGATAGCGTATGTTGAGGGAGCTGTGTAGATACATACATGTAACGGTGTATACTGTGCACACGCAGTAACGCAGAGCTTTCAGTCGGGGAATCTGACACATGACCCCCCCGGCCCTGACAGCCGCACCGTCTGGAGCCGCCAGCTTGTTCTATGTGAGGTCTAATCAAAGTGAAAAGAGCGCGCTTGTCCTGTCCAAGAGTGTCAGCGCGGCTCAGGCTCACATTCCCCGTCCTCCGGCGGCTGACAGATCTCTGCCGGGAAGTGAAAGGAACACGAGTCCCCCGCCTCGAGTCTCCCCCCTCCCGCCTCGAGTCTCCCCCCTCCCGCCTCGAGTCTCCCCGCCTCGAGTCCCCCCCTCCCGCCTCGAGTCTCCCCGCCTCGAGTCCCCCCCGCCCTGAGTCTCCCTCCATGAGTCCCCCCTGAGTCCCCCCTGCCTCGAGTCTGCCCCCCCCGAGTCCCCACCTAGTCGTCACTCTGTCGACCGCTGCCACGACTCTCTTCGTTCCTTCGTCGCAGTTTGTTGGAAAATTTAGTTTGAGAGCAAGAAGTTTGTAATTCATTGCTTTTTGTCCTTAATTTGAGGACCCCCCCCGTTTGTTGCCGCGGTTACGCGTTATTACCCCCGACCCTCAGACTCTCGCTCCGAAGGGATAACGTCATAAGGTGGTGTAGACGCGCAGGTTTGGCCATCTCCGGCCTTTCCAGGGAAGCCCGGGTGAAATTGGTGAAAATTTAGCAAAGTAGGATATTTGGGTTAAAAACCCCTCAATTACGTTAAATGTCCGGATCTCGCAGAACTTTTAATGAATTCTCATAAAAATCCAATTCGTCTCCCAACAAAGCGACGGACAAAAAACAAAGATAACAAAATAAAGGAGCGCTGGGATTCTAGCCTGTGGTCATGTGACGCAGCGAGCGGGCGCTGATAGGCTGAAAGACTTTGTAGGCGGAGAAACCTTCTTCTAAAAGCTTTTAAGGAAAGATCTGAAGAGATCCCCAACCAAGACCCTGGCGGTAAGGGTTGGACCCCCAATGAACGCTTTACCGTTACCGTGGCAATAGGCGAGCCCATGGCCTGTTCACATGATGGCCACCATGGGGTGGCTTCCTTAAGTCAGTGGTCACCGGGTGGCATTTAATTCCTCAGCTGACCCATAGTTTCAGGGCAGTGATTGAGGGGGGATGGAAGCCACCAGCGGGTCATTTGGGCCCCCAGGAGATCAGAACCTTGCCAAGCTTCGGGTTATCTCCCCAGAACCTCGCCGAGCGGTTATCTCCCCAGAACCTCGCCGAGCTTCGGGTTATCTCCCCAGAACCTCGCCGAGCGGATATCTCCCCAGAACCTCGCCGAGCGGTTATCTCCCCAGAACCTCGCCGAGCTTCGGGTTATCTCCCCAGAACCTCGCCGAGCTTCGGGTTATCTCCCCAGAACCTCGCCGAGCTTCGGGTTATCTCCCCAGAACCTCGCCGAGCTTCGGGTTATCTCCCCAGAACCTCGCCGAGCGGTTATCTCCCCAGAACCTCGCCGAGCGGTTATCTCCCCAGAACCTCGCCGAGCTTCGGGTTATCTCCCCAGAACCTCGCCGAGCTTCGGGTTATCTCCCCAGAACCTCGCCGAGCTTCGGGTTATCTCCCCAGAACCTCGCCGAGCGGTTATCTCCCCAGAACCTCGCCGAGCGGTTAGCTCCCCAGAACCTCGCCGAGGGGTAATCTCCCCAGAACCTCGCCGAGCTTCGGGTTATCTCCCCAGAACCTCGCCGAGGGGTAATCTCCCCAGAACCTCGCCGAGCGGTTATCTCCCCAGAACCTCGCCGAGCTTCGGGTTATCTCCCCAGAACCTCGCCGAGCGGTTATCTCCCCAGAACCTCGCCGAGCGGTTATCTCCCCAGAACCTCGCCGAGCGGTTAGCTCCCCAGAACCTCGCCGAGCGGTTATCTCCCCAGAACCTCGCCGAGCTTCGGGTTATCTCCCCAGAACCTCGCCGAGCGGTTATCTCCCCAGAACCTCGCCGAGCGGTTAGCTCCCCAGAACCTCGCCGAGCGGTTAGCTCCCCAGAACCTCGCCGAGCGGTTAGCTCCCCAGAACCTCGCCGAGCGGTTAGCTCCCCAGAACCTCGCCGAGCGGTTAGCTCCCCAGAACCTCGCCGACTGCTGCTATTGATCTTCTGTCAGTAAAAAAGCTTCCAGCGTCCCCGAGGAATCTGTTTCCCGGTCCACGAGTAACTTAAGAGGCCTGTAAGTAAATAGGCGAAGGATTAGAGCGCGAGAGACTGACAGGAGACACCGGAACGTTCCACAGAAGCCACCTTCCCTCACATCTTCCGCAGGATTAGAGCGCGAGAGACTGACAGGAGACACCGGAACGTTCCACAGAAGCCACCTTCCCTCACATCTTCCGCAGGATTAGAGCGCGAGAGACTGACAGGAGACACCGGAACGTTCCACAGAAGCCACCTTCCCTCACATCTTCCGGCAGTCTGACCCCGGCTCCCGCGGCGAGCCGCCCTCCGTATGAATCTTTTATCAGCCTTTCTAAGTGTCAGCTCCGTGTCAGAATCCAATGTTTGTTCCATATTAGCCTGAAGCTCAGGTCGCGACATAACGAAGGAGCCTCGTAGGGGCAGATACAGCATCGAGTTGGGTCAGAGAAGCCCCCGTGTCTGGCAAGATGGGGGGGGGAGACAGATAATGCGTCCTCTCGGCATGCGATAAACAATCCATAGAGCGCTGTCCTTGCGCGTCTCTCAGTTTATTACCTCAGGTGACCCCGGGCTGTAGAGCCGTTTCAAGAGAATGTATTTTTAGACAAAATGAAAGTATGATTTTTAACTCCTTCCTTCTTTTTCCTTCGCAGATTCTCTTGGCCGAGGGGCCATGGAGATGCTGTTGTCTCTGCTGGTGATGGGAGCCCTGGGGCATATGGGGGCAGCACAGCATTGCCCCGGCCGCTGCATCTGCCAGACCAACTCTCCGACCCTGACCATGCTGTGCGCCAAGACGGGGCTCCTGTTTGTGCCACCTGCCATTGACCGTCGGACGGTCGAACTGCGCCTTACCGACAATTTTATCACCATCATCAGACGGAAGGACTTTGCCAACATGACCAACCTGGTGCACCTGACTCTGTCGCGGAATACCATTAGCCAGATAATACCGCTGGCGTTCTCCGACCTGCGCGCTCTAAGGGCCCTGCACATGAACAACAACAGACTGTCTGCTCTAAGACACGAACACTTCAGAGGTCTGGGTAATTTACGTCACCTCATTCTGGGTAACAACCAGATCAATTCCATCCAACAGGGCGCCTTCAACGAGTTCCTGTCCACGGTGGAGGACCTGGACCTTTCTTACAACAACCTGGAGATGCTGCCTTGGGAGGACATCGGGCAAATGGTCAACCTCAACACACTGACCTTAGACCACAATTTAATTGACTACATTGCAGAAGGGACATTTACCATGCTTAATAAGTTAGTGAGACTCGATATGACCTCCAACCGATTGCACAAGCTGCCCCCAGACAACCTCTTCCTCAGGTCTCAGGTTCTGGCCAACGCGAGAGGCTCCAACCCTTCATCTCTATCCATCAGCTTTGGAGGGAACCCTCTGCACTGCAACTGTGAACTTCTCTGGCTCCGACGCCTAACCAGAGAAGATGACCTGGAGACATGCGCCTCCCCGGAGCAGCTGACCGACAAGTATTTTTGGTCCATCCAGGAGGAGGAGTTCATATGTGATCCTCCGCTTATCACCCGACACTACTCCAGCAAGCCCTTTGTCATGGAAGGGCAAGCGGTCAGCTTAAAGTGCAAGGCAGTAGGAGACCCCGAGCCATCGATCCATTGGATTGGCCCAGATGGGAAGCTGATCCACAATACAACCAGGATCTTGGCTCATGATAACGGGACGCTGGATATCGTGATAACCACGCTAAAAGATAGCGGTGCCTTCACTTGCATTGCCTCCAACGCGGCCGGAGAGGCCACCGCCCCTGTGGATTTGGCAGTGGTCCCCCTTCCACTCCTGGTCAACAATACGGCACACATGAAAGAGTCGGATCCTGGGTCCTCTGACATCACAACCTCCGCAAAGTCCGGATTCAATGATACCAAGAACCTGCAGGACAGAAGGATTGTGGTGGACAAACTCAGGTCCACGTCTGTGGTCATCCAGTGGCCGCCCGAGCGCCACATTCCTGGAATCCGCATGTATCAGATCCAGTATAACAGCTCGCTCGACGACTCTCTGGTCTACAGGTGAGAGGAACAGATAGCAGCCGCCATTTTATGCCTCGCCATGTGACGTTTAATGGGCCGCGGGCCCAAAGGGAACGTCGCTCGTTGGCCACGAAGACCCTTTAGAGGTTTGTGACACGGTGTAGCAGCCGACATATTCCTAGAATAAGACGTTGGGTTACGTGAACTTTCCAGCTCAGGTGTCTCTTCTTCATCGGTCGCTGTGGGTGTAGGAAGGGACCGCTGAGGTCTTCCAGGTTTTCGCGACTGCATCTTATTCTGTGAATATGTTGGAGACGAAACGATCTCGCAAACTTCTAGAGACTCTGATGGCGAAACCGATGACCTGCGAAAAACCGATCCCTATCCTGAGACCAAAATGTGAAATCTCATTAAAAGCAGCAAGACTGAGACAGGATAAACCTACCTATTGCCTTCTCTGAGAGGGTAGTAGATACGTGGAACAGCCTCCCAGCAGAAGTGGTAGAGGGTAATACGGTGAGGGATAGACATACGGCTCCTGAATCTAAGACAAGACCAACGACTGATTAAGGTTTGAGTCTTTACAGACTACAGGGGCCGGATAGGGCCGATCTGCCGGCAGGTGCCCCTATGAATGCTAGGAGGTACGGGTTATATATTTCCACACCAACGGCTGCCCCCTTAATACTGCTGTAATTGGACGAGGAGACAGGGTGACTGCAAGGTCCGGCCCTCGGGGGGGACATGCGCTGCCTGTTGCCTCGTCGCGTGCCGCTGCCGGTGATGCTTCGGTTATGAAAGGAGAAGCTTCTGATGTTGGCAGAAATGAGGACAGACCTCGATGTCATAGAGAATGGCATGCGCGGGGTTAAACAGGACACAGACGGCGCCATCAGAGAGAGATATGGGGCAGAGAGTATAGAGAGAGCTCGGCCCACAAGCTTACAATCTACAGGGAACGGGGAGACGCAGAGTATAGAGAGAGCTCGGCCCACAAGCTTACAATCTACAGGGAACGGGGAGACGCAGAATATAGAGAGCTCGGCCCACAAGCTTACAATCTACAGGGAACGGGGAGACGCAGAGTATAGAGAGAGCTCGGCTCACAAGCTTACAATCTACAGGGAACGGGGAGACGCAGAGTATAGAGAGAGCTCGGCCCACAAGCTTACAATCTACAGGGAAGGGGGAGACGCAGAGTATAGAGAGAGCTCGGCCCACAAGCTTACAATCTACAGGGAACGGGGAGACGCAGAGTATAGAGAGAGCTCGGCTCACAAGCTTACAATCTACAGGGAACGGGGAGACGCAGAGTATAGAGAGAGCTCGGCCCACAAGCTTACAATCTACAGGGAAGGGGGAGACGCAGAGTATAGAGAGAGCTCGGCCCACAAGCTTACAATCTACAGGGAACGGGGAGAGAAGTTTCGGCCTCAGTAACAGGTCGCAGGCAGTGCGTCCCGCGCATGCTGTCCGTCTGTCCCAGCGAGGCGTTTATTAGGTTCTAGTAACTTTATTAGATATTATTTCTGACGTCCGGCTCGTCCGCCTCGTCTCCCAGCTGCCTCCTTTTTCCTTACTTTTCTTACTCATTGACCTTTGACCCGCACCCCCTCCCGCTTCACTCCCCGCTATGTCTTTTTTGCCCGCTTTTTGTACCCCTTCTCGCTCTAATGTCTTTGTTCTGCCCCCGCAGGATGATCCCCCCCGGTAACCGCAGCTTCCTGGTGAACGACCTGGCGCCCGGCCGGGAGTACGATCTCTGCGTCCTGGCCGTGTATGACGACGGGATGACGTCGCTGACCGCCACTCGGGTGGTGGGCTGCGTCCAGTTCAGCACGCGGGAAGAGCCGGGCCGATGCCAGCCCCTCCACACTCAGTTCCTGGGGGGCACCATGATCATCATCATCGGGGGGATTATCGTGGCGTCCGTGCTGGTCTTTATAATCATCCTGATGATCAGATACAAGGTGTACAGCGGCCAAGAGGAAGGAGGCAAAGCCGGAGTCAGTAACGTGTACTCCCAGACCAACGGGCAGCAAGCCGCCGCGTGTGCACACGCGTGTGCCAAGCTCGGAGACAATAACTATGAACCTTTGTCCAAAGAGCCTCCAGCGGAGGCCAAAGACCCCGGGAAAAGAGAGGAGCCTCCGCTTTCACCTGCCCCGACCCCTCTGACCAAGCTGGACAAGAGAAGAACTCAGACATCAAATGACCTCCAGACGGTGGCCCTCCTGTCCTCCCTGTCCGGGGATGGAGATCAGACGGAGACGAGCGCCTTGGGCTCCACCACCTCTCTGTGTCTGATGGCCGCTGAAACGCAAAGTCGAGTCGGAGCCAAACCGGCCCCCAGGACTTATCAGCACCGCTTCTCGTTTGATGGAGACTACAGCCTGTTCCAGAGCCACAGTTACCCCCGACGGGCACGGACAAAGAGACACATGTCCACCTCGGAGCTGCACACTCAGGAGGCTGCCCTGGGGCATCGGAGGGTGGCATTTAGTAGCACAGAGTGGATGATTGAGAGCACCGTGTGAGGGCAGCGGCCCTCGGGAGGGGCAGGTAGAATGGAGGGGCATTTCCGTTCCATCCCCATGCTTTGTTTCAGTGTTCACGTTGGGATCTCCTTCCTCTGAAATGTTTGCTGTCGCCGGGATGTCTCCACGCGGGAGCCGTATGAAGAATGGGGGCCGATCATCGTCACCACCCCCGTACCCGGTGCCGCTTCCCCCCGTCCACCGCCCCGGCTGCGTTACCGACGGCAGGAATCACCAGCTCGGCACCGCAGCTCTCCAGCGCCTCCGGGCATTCCCGTTCCCCGAGGAGCGCGCTCCGTATCCTCGTACAATGCAGCAAATTCATTGGAGGAGGAGGGAGCCACAAAACGGGACCAAACTGCTCATTTCACTACCTGTCGGGAGGCCACCATTTGTAGACGAGCCCCTCCACGCTCCCTCCCGATGAGGGCATCCACCTGTAACCCGCCCCTCGGGAGGTTTGGGGTAACGAGGGCCGCGTGGGTTTCCGGGTTACGGTAGAGAGATACTGAGCCCTTGAGGCAGTGCCTTAAACCAAGAACGAGACCAGCGCATGGGGGCCGAGGAGCCACCCTGACAAGGCACCTTCTCGCCCCTTCGGGGGGGATTTGCCCCTGAGCGGAGGCGGGGGGTGGGGACGCTGGTCTATCTGGGGTAAACAGGACATATGCACAAACGACACGATACCCAAACCCGCTGTACCGACCCTTCCTGCGGAGCGAGAGATCGGCTCTAGAGAGGCGTCTGCAGACCCTGCGCCTCGTACATCGAGCGGGTCTGGATCCTTTCTGAATCCATCAGGAGCCGTGCGAGGACTTGGCAGGAGGTCCTATGGAAATGTACAACACAAGTTTTTACATTAAAAACCTGTGTCACCCCCTCCCCCGACCCTACCCCCGAACGTGTATGGCGGAGAGGCGAGGGTGGGCGCCGGGGAGATTAAAGTCTTTTCTGTGACTCGGTACCTCGTGCGTCTGTTTCGGTTCTTGGTGTCCGTCTTTCTGTTACGTATGGCGGTATAATGACCTGACCGAGTGTAAGTCCTCCCCATGGAATGACAATTATTCCCAGCATCCAGCAAACTGCGAACCTGGCACCATGCAAACGCATTTAAACCCCCTCAATCCCACCTATCCGTCCATCTACCCCACCTATCCGTCCATCTACCCCACCTATCCGTCCGTCTACCCCACCTATCCATCCGTCTACCCCACCTATCCATCCGTCTACCCCACCTATCCATCCATCTATACATCTACCCCACCTATCCATCCATCTACCCCACCTATCCATCCATCTACCCCACCTATCCGTCCATCTATCCCACCTATCCGTCCATCTACCCCACCTATCCATCCATCTATACATCTACCCCACCTATCCATCCATCTACCCCACCTATCCGTCCATCTACCCCACCTATCCATCCATCTATACATCTACCCCACCTATCCATCCATCTACCCCACCTATCCATCCATCTACCCCACCTATCCATCCATCTACCCCACCTATCCATCCATCTATACATCTACCCCACCTATCCATCCATCTACCCCACCTATCCATCCATCTATACATCTACCCCACCTATCCATCCATCTACCCCACCTATCCATCCATCTACCCCACCTATCCGTCCATCTATCCCACCTATCCGTCCATCTACCCCACCTATCCATCCATCTATACATCTACCCCACCTATCCATCCATCTACCCCACCTATCCGTCCATCTACCCCACCTATCCATCCATCTATACATCTACCCCACCTATCCATCCATCTACCCCACCTATCCATCCATCTACCCCACCTATCCATCCATCTACCCCACCTATCCATCCATCTATACATCTACCCCACCTATCCATCCATCTACCCCACCTATCCATCCATCTATACATCTACCCCACCTATCCATCCATCTACCCCACCTATCCATCCATCTACCCCACCTATCCATCCATCTATACATCTACCCCACCTATCCGTCCATCTACCCCACCTATCCATCCATCTACCCCACCTATCCATCCATCTATACATCTACCCCACCTATCCATCCATCTAACCCACCTATCCGTCCGTCTACCCACCTATCCGTCCGTCTACCCCACCTGTCCGTCCGTCTACCCCACCTGTCCGTCCGTCTATACATCTACCCCACCTATCCGTCCATCTACCCCACCTATCCATCCGTCTACCCCACCTGTCCGTCCATCTACCCCACCTATCCATCCATCTAACCCACCTATCCGTCCATCTACCCCACCTATCCATCCATCTACCCCACCTATCCATCCATCTAACCCACCTATCCGTCCATCTACCCCACCTGTCCGTCCGTCTATAGAAGGCAAAGACTGCTGTGAAGTGACTGCCCCGGGGCTGCTCTGTGGTGTCTCTCATGTTCATGTGTTGGGGGTCTGTGGGGTAAAAGGGCAGAATCCGTATTTGGGGCATCCGGGGGTGAGTACGGGGGTCTTTCTGCGTCGCACCGAGGGATCCGTGCTCCCCAGTCTGATAATCTCGGGAACGCTGGCAGATTCCCTTAATTTGCTTTCCATATGCTCCGCGCCGCGCGCCTACTACTACTAATTACTCTCCAGCAGAGCAGCTGTCTGGCTGCCATCAGAGACCCCCTTCCTGCCTCTTAAATACCCCCCACCGCTCTCCTCCAGTCCTCATTTCCCTCTGCTGACGGTACGTGTTCTGAGCCTTCCCCATCTCCACACACCCTCTCTTCTAGCTCTCCATGTCTCTCCATCTCCTCTCTGTCTCTTCTACCTCTCCATGTCCCTTCCTCTCCATCTCCTCTCCTCTCCCTCTCCATGTCTCTCCATCTCCTCTCCCTCTCCATGTCTCTCCATCTCCTCTCCCTCTCCATCTCCTCTACCTCTCCATATCCCTCTCCTCTCCCTCTCCATGTCCCTCCGTCTCCTCTACCAGATAGACCTCTACCTCTCCATCTCCTCTCCCTCTCCATGTCCCTCCCTCTCCTCTCCGTCTCCTCACTCTTCTACCTCTCCACGGTCCGTGTCCCTCACCCTCTTATAACTGTCCTCTCCCCTTCTCCCTCATGTCTCACCCCTCATGCTACCTGATCTCTTCCCCCCTCGTTCTTTTCTCCTTTCTTCACTCCTTGCCCCCCTGCTCGCCTCCCCCTCCTCTTCCACCTTTTTCTTCTGTCAGTTTACCTCTCCCCTCGTCCTCGTTCACCTCCTCTCTTCTCTTAGTTCCCCCACCATTTTAATCCCCTTTCGATATCATTCTCCCCCTTTGATGTTTCCTCCCCGCTCTCCTTTGGCCTCTAAATCCCTGCTGCTCTCTTTCCTAATTATTCTTTCCCGTCTCCTCTCTTCCTCTCATCTCTCCATCGCACCTTTCTTTACCTGGTGTTGCCCCCGTTACCCCTGTGATTTGCCCCATGCGATAAACGTTCCTGCAGATGAGACCGGGATCCCGGGCAGAGCCGCGCATGCTGCTTCACCGCCATTAACTTTCGCTTACTTGTGAGAGGAGTTCCCGCTAATGGCTGCAATTTCTGTGAGCGAAACGTAAAATAACGCGGGGCTGAGAACCTCGTTACGCCCGATATCCGCCGCCTCGTATCCGATAATGTATTTAACGCGCGGGAGGCTGGCGGCCGGCGGAGAACGGATCCTACCGAGCGATTCCTTAGCGCCTTGAGGGTTATTGAGTCCAGGAGATGGACGTCATGGCGACCGGCGGAGGAGCCGATCGTCGGGAGCGCGGATTTTAAGGCCGATTGACCGCTTTTCATGTTCATGGAATCCGCGTGGAGATCGGGGCTGAAATCTCAGTGGAACGTTTGGCCGAAACGCCCCGATCCGCCCCGCCCCGATCCGCCCCGCCCCGATCCGCCCCGATCCGCCCCGATCCGCCCCGGTAAATCCGAACCAATTCAGAGGCAAAGCCGACGTCTTGTATTGGTTTATCTGGAGGGTTGACGCTCCACACGGCGTGGCCCTCATCCGTCATGTGGCCCTCATCCGTCACGTGGCCCTCAATGCTAATCCTGAAGACGTCCCCCGCCAGCCGCGTTCCCCACCGCGTCGGAGACGCGTCGGCTGAGGCTTCAGAGCGCGTCGGTTGCTCCTTCCCTGCGTCTTGAGCTGCTGCCGGCGCGTCCGCGCGTCGGGCCGTAGAGGTTTCTCCCTGTCCCAGAGGTGGCCCGTGGGCCGCTTGCCTTGGGTCCGTCCGGCTCCCGCGATGTCGTTGATTGGAGGCAGCTGTGACCTTGAGTTAGCGGATGCCGCGGAGGAAGCTGATTGGCCGCTTTCTGTCGTGTTTTTGAAGAGATTGACGGCCGCTCGCCGGCTTCGCCAGGAGATCCATTTTACCGAAAAAAAAGAATATTCGGCGATCGATACGAGATTTCCAACGAGATTCCCAATGCGGAGCGAAGGGGCGAATGCGGAATCAGCGCCCGTTCTCAACACCTTTAAGGGGTTAACGCGGCGGCGAGGAGGCGGCTGGACGGGAGGCTGGGAGACCCCAAAAAACCACAGCAGGAGGAGCAGGCAGCGTCTCCGGTATTACCGGTACTATATACCGGTGCTGCCCCCTCCTGTCCACACTGAGAACGGCAGCCTGAGTCTTTACTGCCACCAGGAGGGGCACGGAGGGCTCTTGGTCACTCGGAGTGTAAACCATCCGCCCCCCCACACCTGGGGACACCTTCCCTGGACTAATTATTCATGATAATTGGGATGTGAAGGGTTAAGGGATTGCTGTACATTTGCCCCCCAGTGCCCGTTAGTGGCAGCTCTCCCCCAGCTGACTGATTTGTTCACATTAACCCTTCGCCGGGGGCTGTTCGGGGTAGATAATCCCTCCGCACCCCTAACGGGGTAATAAAGTCTGATTTGGGGCCGCAGCTCGCTGTTATTTTACGCCGACGGCCGGCATTTATTTCCGGGTCGAAATTAAATGAATTGGTTTTAATGCCCAGGAAGTGGGAGGAGAGGAGCAGTCTTTATACAGGGAGAGGAGCAGCCCTTACACTGAGAGGAGCAGTCCATATACATAGATAGGAGCAGTCTTTATACAGGGAGATGAGCAGTCTTTATACAGGGAGAGGAGCAGTCTTTATACAGGGAGATGAGCAGTCTTTATACAGGGAGAGGAGCAGTCTTTATACAGGGAGATGAGCAGTCCTTACACTGAGAGGAGCAGTCTTTATACAGGGAGATGAGCAGTCTTTATACAGGGAGAGGAGCAGTCCATATACAAAGATAGGAGCAGTCTTTATACAGGGAGATTAGCAGTCTTTATACAGGGAGAGGAGCAGTCTTTCTACAGGGAGAGGAGCAGTCCTTACACTGAGAGGAGCAGTCTTTATACAGGGAGAGGAGGAGTCCAACCAACTACCACGGGGGCCACCAACCAACTGCAAGCACTTTACATTAAATGCCACCAGCCCAGCGCATGGCGACCGGCACTCTATACCCTCTCTGTATAACACACGGTAACATATACTCTGTATAACACACGGTAACACACACACTCTGTATAACACGCTGGATGGCACGCGCTCTCCATATAACACGCACTCTCTGTATAACACGCGCTCTCCGTATAACACACTCTCTGTATAACACGCGCTCTCTGTATAACACACTGAACGGCACGCGCGCTCTAAATAACACGCGCTCTCCATATAACACGCACTCTCTGTATAACACGCGCTCTCCGTATAACAAGCACTCTTTGTATAACACACTGAACGGCACAAGCTCTCTGTATAACACGCGCTCTCCGTATAACATGCACTCTCTGTATAACACGCACTCTCCTTATATCACGCGCTCTCCTTATAACACTCACTCCCTGTATAACACGCGCTCTTCGTATAACACGCGCTCTCCGTATAACACGCACTCTCCGTATAACACGCACTCTCTGTATAACACGTGCTCTCCTTATAACACGCACTCTCCGTATAACACGCACTCTCTGTATAACGCGCACTCTCTGTATAACGCGCACTCTCTGTATAACACGCTCTGTATAGCTGTCGTGATTTGATGAGTTTATCTTGGAAGGCGATTCCTTTTTTCTGTCCGATATCCGGCTCTCTGCGGCCCCCTGGGTCTCTCTGCGGCCCCCGGGGTCTCTCTGCGGCCTCTGAGAGCAGAGGCTTCTCCGTGCGCGGGGTGGGGGCGGATAGCTGACTTCCCCGCGAGTCAGGAGAGCGAGTGAGAGGGTGAAGGAGTGAGTGACCGAGTGAGTGAGGGAGAGAGATGATAAGGGTGTTATAGAGGGAGTGAGGGAGAGAGATGATAAGGGTGTTATAGAGGGAGTGAGGGAGAGAGATGATAAGGGTGTTATAGAGGGAGTGAGGGAGAGAGATGATAAGGGTGTTATAGAGGGAGTGAGGGAGAGAGATGATAAGGGTGTTATAGAGGGAGTGAGGGAGAGAGATGATAAGGGTGTTATAGAGGGAGTGAGGGAGAGAGATGGTAAGGGTGTTATAGAGGGAGTGAGGGAGAGAGATGGTAAGGGTGTTATAGAGGGAGTGAGGGAGAGAGATGATAAGGGTGTTATAGAGGGAGTGAGGGAGAGAGATGGTAAGGGTGTTATAGAGGGAGTGAGGGAGAGAGATGATAAGGGTGTTATAGAGGGAGTGAGGGAGAGAGATGGTAAGGGTGTTATAGAGGGAGTGAGGGAGAGAGATGATAAGAGTGTTATAGAGGGAGTGAGGGAGAGAGATGATAAGGGTGTTATAGAGGGAGTGAGGGAGAGAGATGATAAGGGTGTTATAGAGGGAGTGAGGGAGAGAGATAAGGGTGTTATAGAGGGAGTGAGGGAGAGAGATGATAAGAGTGTTATAGAGGGAGTGAGGGAGAGAGATGATAAGGGTGTTATAGAGGGAGTGAGGGAGAGAGATGATAAGGGTGTTATAGAGGGAGTGAGGGAGAGAGATGATAAGGGTGTTATAGAGGGAGTGAGGGAGAGAGATGATAAGGGTGTTATAGAGGGAGTGAGGGAGAGAGATGATAAGGGTGTTATAGAGGGAGTGAGGGAGAGAGATGATAAGGGTGTTATAGAGGGAGTGAGGGAGAGAGATGATAAGGGTGTTATAGAGGGAGTGAGGGAGAGAGATGATAAGGGTGTTATAGAGGGAGTGAGGGAGAGAGATGGTAAGGGTGTTATAGAGGGAGTGAGGGAGAGAGATGATAAGGGTGTTATAGAGGGAGTGAGGGAGAGAGATGATAAGGGTGTTATAGAGGGAGTGAGGGAGAGAGATGATAAGGGTGTTATAGAGGGAGTGAGGGAGAGAGATGGTAAGGGTGTTATAGAGGGAGTGAGGGAGAGAGATGATAAGGGTGTTATAGAGGGAGTGAGGGAGAGAGATGATAAGGGTGTTATAGAGGGAGTGAGGGAGAGAGATGATAAGAGTGTTATAGAGGGAGTGAGGGAGAGAGATGATAAGGGTGTTATAGAGGGAGTGAGGGAGAGAGATGGTAAGGGTGTTATAGAGGGAGTGAGGGAGAGAGATGGTAAGGGTGTTATAGAGGGAGTGAGGGAGAGAGATGATAAGGGTGTTATAGAGGGAGTGAGGGAGAGAGATGATAAGGGTGTTATAGAGGGAGTGAGGGAGAGAGATAAGGGTGTTATAGAGGGAGTGAGGGAGAGAGATGATAAGGGTGTTATAGAGGGAGTGAGGGAGAGAGATAAGGGTGTTATAGAGGGAGTGAGGGAGAGAGATGATAAGGGTGTTATAGAGGGAGTGAGGGAGAGAGATGATAAGGGTGTTATAGAGGGAGTGAGGGAGAGAGATAAGGGTGTTATAGAGGGAGTGAGGGAGAGAGATGATAAGGGTGTTATAGAGGGAGTGAGGGAGAGAGATGGTAAGGGTGTTATAGAGGGAGTGAGGGAGAGAGATGATAAGGGTGTTATAGAGGGAGTGAGGGAGAGAGATGATAAGGGTGTTATAGAGGGAGTGAGGGAGAGAGATGATAAGGGTGTTATAGAGGGAGTGAGGGAGAGAGATGATAAGGGTGTTATAGAGGGAGTGAGGGAGAGAGATGATAAGGGTGTTATAGAGGGAGTGAGGGAGAGAGATGGTAAGGGTGTTATAGAGGGAGTGAGGGAGAGAGATGATAAGGGTGTTATAGAGGGAGTGAGGGAGAGAGATGATAAGGGTGTTATAGAGGGAGTGAGGGAGAGAGATGGTAAGGGTGTTATAGAGGGAGTGAGGGAGAGAGATGATAAGGGTGTTATAGAGGGAGTGAGGGAGAGAGATGATAAGGGTGTTATAGAGGGAGTGAGGGAGAGAGATGATAAGGGTGTTATAGAGGGAGTGAGGGAGAGAGATGATAAGGGTGTTATAGAGGGAGTGAGGGAGAGAGATGATAAGGGTGTTATAGAGGGAGTGAGGGAGAGAGATGATAAGGGTGTTATAGAGGGAGTGAGGGAGAGAGATGGTAAGGGTGTTATAGAGGGAGTGAGGGAGAGAGATGATAAGGGTGTTATAGAGGGAGTGAGGGAGAGAGATGATAAGGGTGTTATAGAGGGAGTGAGGGAGAGAGATGATAAGGGTGTTATAGAGGGAGTGAGGGAGAGAGATGGTAAGGGTGTTATAGAGGGAGTGAGTATCATGCATGTAACAGTGAATGTATGTGAGTGTGAATATGTATAAGTGTGTGTGTGTTAGAGTGAGTGTGAGCATGAGTGTGTGAGTGTGTATGGGAGGCGGGTGGCAAGCGGCTGACAGCGCCCCCGTACCCCCCCCACATCGCCCCCTGTACCCCCCCACATCGCCCCCTGTACCCTGTGAGGAGCTGAGCGAGTGGCTCGTACACAGAGACCCCCGCGTCATACACAGAGACCCCCGCCTGGTGCCCCGTACACAGAGACCCCCCCCGCCTCATAAACAGAGACCCCCCGCCTAATACACAGAGACCCCACGCCTCGTACACAGAGACCCCCCGCCTAATACACAGAGACCCCCGCGTCATACACAGAGACCCACCGCCTCGTACACAGAGACCCCCGCGTCATACACAGAGACCCCCGCCTGGTGCCCCGTACACAGAGACCCCCCCCGCCTCATAAACAGAGACCCCCCGCCTAATACACAGAGACCCCACGCCTCGTACACAGAGACCCCCCGCCTAATACACAGAGACCCCCGCGTCATACACAGAGACCCACCGCCTCGTACACAGAGACCCCCGCGTCATACACAGAGACCCCCGCCTGGTGCCCCGTACACAGAGACCCCCCCCGCCTCATAAACAGAGACCCCCCGCCTAATACACAGAGACCCCACGCCTCGTACACAGAGACCCCCCGCCTAATACACAGAGACCCCCGCGTCATACACAGAGACCCACCGCCTCGTACACAGAGACCCCCGCCTAATACACAGAGACCCCCGCGTCATACACAGAGACCCACCGCCTCGTACACAGAGACCCCCGCGTCATACACAGAGACCCCCCGCCTCGTACACAGAGACCCCCCCCTCATACACAGAGACCCCCCCCGGTGCCCCGTACAGAGAGACCCTCTGCCTCATAAACAGAGACCCCCCGCCTAATACACAGAGACCCCCCCGTCTCGTGAACAGAGACCCCCCTCATACACAGAGACCCCCGCCTAATACACAGAGACCCCCCCGTCTCGTGAACAGAGACCCCCCCCTCATACACAGAGACCCCCGCCTAATACACAGAGACCCCCCGTCTCGTGAACAGAGACCCCCCCCCTCATACACAGAGACCCCCCACGGCGGCCAGAAAGGTTTTATTAGAAAACATGGCGGCGGATTATAAAAGTATATTCATAAAAAAACTAGAAAACGTTCCGGGGGCCGCGGACGGGGACGAAGGAGACGGGGGGGGGGAGACGGGGGGGAGGGGGGAACGCATTGTGTGTGAGAGGAGCGGAGGGGCGCGCGGACGGGTTCAGAAACTTTATCCTGCTCGTTTCCATGGAAACCGGTCTGTAGCAGCGATCAGACTGCTGATGAGAGGGTCAGTCCCCACGTACTCCGAGGCATCCTGCCACCCGGCGGCAAAGAACAGCCGACAACCTCCGGCGACTGCTTACCCCTGTAAAAAGCAAGCAATGAATAAATAATCCCCGCAATAAATAATGTATCCTGCACCCCCCCCTCCCGGGGCGAGGGTTTAATAGAAAGGTCAGAGGAACGGCCCCGGCAACCGGACCCCCGATACAAAATTCAATTTTAGATAAATTCTGTTATTACATCATTACGTGTTTATATTATTAATTCATACCCTCCCCCCGGAATCTATACACATTACGGGGCTTTTAGGGCTGTAGAACCCTGCGATCCCCTCATACCCAGCAAATCGGGGGAGGAGAGAGGGGTATGAGTGTGCGTGTGTGTAACGCTTCACAGTATGTGTGCGTGTGTGTAGCGTGTTACAGTATGTGTGTGTGTAGCGTGTTACAGTATGTGTGTGTGTGACGTGTTACAGTATATGTGTGTGTGACGTGTTGCAGTATGTGTGCGTGTGTAGCGTGTTACAGTATGTGTGTGTGTGACGTGTTACAGTATGTGTGCGTGTGTAGCGTGTTACAGTATATGTGTGTGTGACGTGTTGCAGTATGTGTGCGTGTGTAGCGTGTTACAGTATATGTGTGTGTGACGTGTTGCAGTATGTGTGCGTGTGTAGCGTGTTACAGTATGTGTGTGTGTGACGTGTTACAGTATGTGTGTGTGTAGCGTGTTACAGTATGTGTGTGTAGCGTGTTACAGTATGTGAGTGTGTGACGTGTTACAGTATGTGTGCGTGTGTGAGACGTGTTACAGTATGTGTGCGTGTGTGAGACGTGTTACAGTATGTGTGTGTGTGTGTGATGTGTTACAGTATGTGTGCGTGTGTGTGACGTGTTACAGTATGTGTGCGTGTGTGAGACGTGTTACAGTATGTGTGCGTGTGTGTGACGTGTTACAGTATGTGTGCGTGTGTGTGACGTGTTACAGTATGTGTGCGTGTGTGAGACGTGTTACAGTATGTGTGCGTGTGTGTGACGTGTTACAGTATGTGTGCGTGTGTGAGACGTGTTACAGTATGTGTGCGTGTGTGAGACGTGTTACAGTATGTGTGCGTGTGTGAGACGTGTTACAGTGTGTGTGCGTGTGTGAGACGTGTTACAGTGTGTGTGCGTGTGTGTGACGTGTTACAGTGTGTGTGCGTGTGTGTCAGTGTACAGTGTGAGTTTAGGGTTAGTGGTGTGAGGGACAGAGTGAGTGTCAGTGTTAGAATGAGTGAGTGTCAGTGTTAGAGTGAGTGAGTGTCAGTGTTAGAGTGAGTGAGTGTCAGTGTTAGAGTGAGTGGGTTAGGGTTGGTACCTGCTTGCGATCAGATATTTATGTCGGGGGGGGGTCTGTGCCCCCGGGGAGGGCAGATTGCGTACCTGCCTGCGATCAGATGTTTATATTCGTCCAATCGCCGGACGTCCTCTTCTTGCCAAAATCTTCGCAGCCTGAAAATAAACGAGCGTCGCGTTAATGGAATTCGCGGGGGGGCGGGGGGGCCAGAAGAGAGCTCGGCCCCCGCCGCCCCTGCATTAAATCCACAAACTATGTGCCCTCTGCCTGGGGCTCTGGCCCCCGCGCTGTGATCTGTCGCCCGGAAGCTGTGGCCCCCGCGCTGTGATCTGTCTCCCGGAAGCTGTGGCCCCCGCGCTGTGATCTGTCTCCCGGAAGCTGTGGCCCCCGCGCTGTGATCTGTCTCCCGGAAGCTGTGGCCCCCGCGCCCTGGGCTGTCTCAGGGAAGCTGTGGCCCCCGCGCTGTGATCTGTCTCCCGGAAGCTGTGGCCCCCGCGCCCTGGGCTGTCTCAGGGAAGCTGTGGCCCCCGCGCTGTGATCCTGTCTCCCGGAAGCTGTGGCCCCCGCGCCGTGACCATGCGCATGCTCAGCCTCCGATCCATGTTATTCCCCACTCACCCTGCTCTGTGGAGCCGCTGGGGGAGATCTTCTCCTCGCTAGTGAAGTGCGTGTTCAGCGGCAGCTCCTCGGGGGCCCCGGTTGGCTTGGCACACGCGTGTGCACACGCGTGTGTCTGGGAGTACACGTTACTGACTCCGGCTTTGCCTCCTTCCTCTTGGCCGCTGTACACCTTGTATCTGATCATCAGGATGATTATAAAGACCAGCACGGACGCCACGATAATCCCCCCGATGATGATGATCATGGTGCCCCCCAGGAACTGAGTGTGGAGGGGCTGGCATCGGCCCGGCTCTTCCCGCGTGCTGAACTGGACGCAGCCCACCACCCGAGTGGCGGTCAGCGACGTCATCCCGTCGTCATACACGGCCAGGACGCAGAGATCGTACTCCCGGCCGGGCGCCAGGTCGTTCACCAGGAAGCTGCGGTTACCGGGGGGGATCATCCTGCGGGGGCAACAATAACCGGTCAGGGCTCCGGGGGGGGGGGATAAGCCATGGCGTTAATTACATTTAACAAATACCTCTCCCCCCCTGTATAACGCGCGGCCGCCTCTCGCTCCCCCCCTGTATAACGCGTGGCCGCCTCTCGCTCCCCCCCTGTATAACGCGTGGCCGCCTCTCGCTCCCCCCCTGTATAACACGCGGCCGCCTCTCGCTCCCCCTCTCTATAACGCGCGGCAGCCTCTCGCTCTCCCTCTGTATAACGCGTGACAGCCTCTCGCTCCCCCTCTCTATAACGCGCGGCAGCCTCTCGCTCTACCTCTGTATAATGCGCGGCCGCCTCTCGCTCCCCCTCTCTATAACGCGCGGCAGCCTCTCGCTCTCCCTCTGTATAACGCGCGACAGCCTCTCACTCTCCCTCTCCCTCTCTATAACGCGCGGCCGCCTCTCGCTCCCCCCCTGTATAACGCGCGGCCGCCTCTCGCTCCCCCTCTCTATAACGCGCGGCAGCCTCTCGCTCTCCCTCTGCATAACGCGCGACAGCCTCTCGCTCTCCCTCTCTATAATGCGCGGCCGCCTCTCACTCCCCCCCTGTATAACGCGCGGCCACCTCTCGCTCCCCCCTGTATAACGCGTGGCCGCCTCTCGCTCCCCCCCTGTATAACGCGCGGCCGCCTCTCGCTCCCCCCCTGTATAACGTGCGGCCGCCTCTCGCTCCCCCTCTCTATAACGCGCGGCAGCCTCTCGCTCTCCCTCTGTATAACGCGTGACAGCCTCTCGCTCCCCCCTCTATAACGCGCGGCAGCCTCTCGCTCTCCCTCTGTATAACGCGCGGCCGCCTCTCGCTCTCCCTCTCTATAACGCGCGGCAGCCTCTTGCTCTCCCTCTGTATAACGCGCGGCCGCCTCTCACTCTCCCTCTGTATAACGCGCGGCAGCCTCTCGCTCTCCCTCTGTATAACGCGCGGCCGCCTCTCGCTCTCCCTCTCTATAACGCGCGGCAGCCTCTCGCTCTCCCTCTGTATAACGCGTTCGGCCACCTCTCGCTCTCCCTCTTTATAACGCGCGGCTGTCTCTCGCTCTACCTCTGTATAACGCACGCCGACGCCTCTCGCTCTCCCCCTGTATAACGCGTGGCCGCCTCTCGCTCCCCCCCTGTATAACACGCGGCCGCCTCTCGCTCCCCCCCTGTATAACGCGTGGCCGCCTCTCGCTCCCCCCCTGTATAACGCGTGGCCGCCTCTCGCTCCCCCCCTGTATAACACGCGGCCGCCTCTCGCTCCCCCTCTCTATAACGCGCGGCAGCCTCTCGCTCTCCCTCTGTATAACGCGTGACAGCCTCTCGCTCCCCCTCTCTATAACGCGCGGCAGCCTCTCGCTCTACCTCTGTATAATGCGCGGCCGCCTCTCGCTCCCCCTCTCTATAACGCGCGGCAGCCTCTCGCTCTCCCTCTGTATAACGCGCGACAGCCTCTCACTCTCCCTCTCCCTCTCTATAACGCGCGGCCGCCTCTCGCTCCCCCCCTGTATAACGCGCGGCCGCCTCTCGCTCCCCCTCTCTATAACGCGCGGCAGCCTCTCGCTCTCCCTCTGCATAACGCGCGACAGCCTCTCGCTCTCCCTCTCTATAATGCGCGGCCGCCTCTCACTCCCCCCCTGTATAACGCGCGGCCACCTCTCGCTCCCCCCTGTATAACGCGTGGCCGCCTCTCGCTCCCCCCCTGTATAACGCGCGGCCGCCTCTCGCTCCCCCCCTGTATAACGTGCGGCCGCCTCTCGCTCCCCCTCTCTATAACGCGCGGCAGCCTCTCGCTCTCCCTCTGTATAACGCGTGACAGCCTCTCGCTCCCCCCTCTATAACGCGCGGCAGCCTCTCGCTCTCCCTCTGTATAACGCGCGGCCGCCTCTCGCTCTCCCTCTCTATAACGCGCGGCAGCCTCTTGCTCTCCCTCTGTATAACGCGCGGCCGCCTCTCACTCTCCCTCTGTATAACGCGCGGCAGCCTCTCGCTCTCCCTCTGTATAACGCGCGGCCGCCTCTCGCTCTCCCTCTCTATAACGCGCGGCAGCCTCTCGCTCTCCCTCTGTATAACGCGTTCGGCCACCTCTCGCTCTCCCTCTTTATAACGCGCGGCTGTCTCTCGCTCTACCTCTGTATAACGCACGCCGACGCCTCTCGCTCTCCCTCTGTATAACGCGTCCGGTCACCTCTCGCGCTCCCTCTGTATAACGCGTCCGGTCACCTCTCGCTCTCCCTCTGTATAACGCGGTCGCCTTTCCCTCTGTATAACGCACGTGGCCGCCTCTCGCTCTCCCTCTGTATAACGTGCGGCTGTCTCTCGCTCTCCCTCTGTATAACGCAGCCGCCTCTCGCTCTGTCTCTGTATAACACACGTGGCCGCCTCTCGCTCTCCCTCTGTATAACGCGTCCGGTCCCCTCTCGCTCTCCCTCTGTATAACGCCTCTCGCTCTCCCATGCGCGGCGCACCTGTATATGGGGCTGTCGTCGGAGGAGCTGTTGTATTGCACCTGATACATTCGGATCCTGGGTTTGTTCCGCTCCCCGAACCACCGGACCTGCGCGGAGTTATGGCTCAGCTGGGCCGTCACCACCTTTCTATCTGGGGGGCCGCCGGACTCGTTCACGGAGGCTCCCGGCTTGGCCGGAGTGAGAATGTCCGAGGGGCCGCGTTCGGGCCTGAGCCTCCTCTGACTGGCGTTGGACGGGTGAGGCAGGGGGCTGACCGTCAGCTCCACGGACGCCGTGGCATCGCCCGCCGTGTTGGAGGCGATGCACGCGAAGGAGCCGGAGTCCCTCACCGTGGTGACGGAGATGTCCAGCGTCCCGTTCTCGTAAGAGACGGCTCTGGACGAGTTGGACACCACCTTCCCCTCCGGAGACACCCAGTGGATGGAGGGCTCGGGGTCGCCCACCGCCTTGCACTTCAACACAGCCCCCTCGCCCTCCATTACCCAGGTGTGCCCCGAGCGATGAGTGACCACCGGGGGGTCGCACATGAACTCTTCCTCGGAGATGCTCCAGAAATACTTCCCGAGGAGGCTGGGGGGCGAAGCGCACGTCTCCAGATCGTCCTCCCGGGTCAAGCGGCGCAGCCACAGAAGCTCGCAGTTACAATGCAAAGGATTCCCCCCGAAGCCGAGCACCAGGGACGAGAGCGGGGAGCCTTTGGATTTGGCGTAAACGGGGATGCGCAGAAACAGGGGGTCCGGGGGAATGGTCCTCAGCTTGTTGGAGGTCATGTCCAGCCGGGCCAGCTTGTGCAGATTGGTGAAGACCCCCCCGGGGACGAAGTCGATGAGGTTGTGGTCGAGGCTCAGGGAGTTGACGTTGGTCAGCTTGGAGATGGTCTGCCAGGGGATCTGCTCCAGGTTGTTATACGAAAGGTCCAGATCTTCCAGGGTCCCCACAAAGTCCTGGAAGGAGCCCGGGGAGATGGCGCTGAGCTGGTTGTTGCTGAGGATGAGATGTCTCAGGTTGTGAAGGCCTCGGAGCTGCTCGTCCCCCATTGACAGGATGCGGTTGTTGTCCAGGTGCAGGGCGCGGAGGCCGCGGAGGTCGGCGAAGGTGAAGGGCGTGATGTGGCTGATGGTGTTCCTGGAGAGGGTGAGGTGAAGCAGTCGGGTCATGTTGGTGAAGTCTCTTCTCCGGATGACGGTGATGAAGTTGTCGGTGAGCCTCAGCTCCACGGTCCTGCGATCGATAATGGACGGCACGAAGAGCAAGCCGGTCTTGGCGCAGAGGATGGCCAAGGACGGCGCGAGGTTCTGGCAAAGGCATCTTTTGGGGCAGATCTGTGCAGCTGCTACCCCCGCGGTCAGAGCGAGGATCCAGAAGAAGGCGCTCCCCATGATGCACCATCTACAAGAGACGCACAAACCCGTTACCCACAAGGCACCAGAGGGCCAACACTTGCCCCGATCACCCCCAGCCTCGCCCGCTGTAACCCTCCGTTATCTCCGCTGCTCTCTCTGCGTCGGCCGGCATCTCTCCACCACAATGTGTCCCCTCCTCCCCATCCGCGACACGCACCTCACCTCTAATCCTCTCTCCAGCTGCTGGGCAATCAGATAAAGGTGTGGGGTTCCGTAGCACATGGGGGTCACATGAGGACGCTGGGGGTCACATGAGGACGCGGGGGGTCACATGCCGACGCGGGGGGTCACATGCCGACGCGGGGGGATCACATGCCGACGCGGGGGGGTCACATGCCGAAGTGAGGGGGTCACATGCCGACGTGGGGGGGTCACATGCCAACGCGGGGGGGGGGGGTCACATGCCGCGTCAAGAAACAGGTTATGGGAAATCTACTCAGCCCCTGATCTGGTCCAGAGACCCCCAAACTGGATGCCAAATCTCTGAGACCCCCAAACCTCCCGGGACCCTCACATCCCCCCCCCCAGCTCTGCGCCCCTTTATTCTGTATTGTATTGCGGACTCTCCGTGTAACCCGAGCCTCCTCCTCGCTGTCCTCGTTCTGCCGGTAATCGGAGTTAACGAGCGAATTATCCGAGTCTCCAGTAATGGCTTCAATTTCCTCCGCCCAGAGACAGCTAATGGGGGAGAGAGGTAGACGCGTGGAAGGGAGAGACAGAGACTGGTGGGAGAGGGGCAAGAGAGGAGGAGAGACCGCTGTGAGAATGGGGGAGAGATGGAATGGGAATGGGGAGAGATGGAATGGGAATGGGGGAGAGATGGAATGGGAATGGGGGAGAGATGGAATGGGGAGGGGGTAGAGGTGGAAGAATTAGGGGAGAGAGCATCTGCAGAGTGAGAGACGCTGGGGGAAAGGTGCAGGTGAAGAGATCGGGGCAGTTTGAATAAAGGGGTAGAGGGGCTTTTCAGGTAGCGGCGTGAGGGGGCGTTTTGGGGGTAGTTTGTTTAACGCCCCCCGTCGTTCAGGCCCCGCCCAACTCCCGTGCCGTATTTACAGCCTATCAGTAAACGCGTTTCGCATCCGGCGGATCTCTGCGGAGAGTCTGCTGTAGCTTTTGGGCCTAAAATTCAAATATCCATAACACCCAAGTGTCCTGGTTTGCATCAGATGGTCTTGATTTGTGGACAATGTGCCCGGTTGCTGCTCCAACGAAAACGGGTAACAAAAAATCTGCACATTGCCCGGAGAGAGAGAGAGAGAAGGGGAGGGAGAGAGAGAGAGAGAGAGAGACGGGGAGAGAGACAGGGCAGAGAGAGAGAGAGAAAGACGGAGAGAGATAGAGAAAAGGGGGAGAGAGATAGAGAAAAGGGGGAGAGAGAGGGGCAGAAAGAGAGAGAGAGAGAAGGGGGAGGGGAGAGAAGGGGGTGTGAGAGAGAGAGAAGGGGGAGAGAGAAGGAGGAAGAGAGAAAAAGAAGGGGAGAGAGATAGGGAAAAGGGGGAGAGAGAGGGGCAGAGAGAGAGAGAAGGGGGGTGAGAGAGACGGGGGGTGAGAGAGAAGGGGGGTGAGAGAGAAGGGGGGTGAGAGAGAAGGGGGATGAGAGAGAGAGAAGGGGGAGAGAGAAGGAGGAAGAGAGAAAAAGAAGGGGGAGAGAGAAATAGAGAGAGAAGGGGCGTGAGAGAGGGGGGAGAGAGACACAGAGAGAGTGTGTAGGTGGAAACTGGTGATGTTATAATTTGTAGGTGGGAAATAAACTCAAAACAAATAAATTACAATAACAGTAATAATATAATAATAATAAATAATGCTAATATAATAATAATATAATAATGATATAATAATAATAATGATATAATAATAATAATATAATAATAATAAATAATGCTAATATAATAATAATATAATAATAAATAATATAATAATAATAAATAATAATATAATAATAATAATAATAATAATGATATAATAATAATAAATAATAATAATAAATAATAATAATATAATAATAATAAAAATAATAATAAATAATAATAATATAATAATAATAAAAATAATAATATAATAATAATAATATAATAATAATAATAATATAATACTAATAATGATATAATAATAATAATATTCGGCTCCAATAGTTGTGGTTTCGCAGACAGTGAGACAGCGGGACCCCCGACCTGAAACCTGGGGGGCACTAAGGGACTCCCCATCCCCCGCGTTTGACCCGAAATTACCCCGGACCGGGTGCGGTTACCCCCAACCTCACCCCCGCAGGGGGAAAAAAACATCTGGTGCAGCGGGGGGGGGGGAATTCTACCCCACCCTACATACGGGGGTGACCGGGGAGCGCTGCGGGTCTCCCGTACCTGCCGCCGGAGGCTCCCCTCACATCGCGTCCCCGCAGCGGCAGCTCTGTAACCCGGCCGTGGGTTCAGCTCATGGTCCTGCTTGGGGCGCGATCCGGAGGTCTCTACGCCCGGGCGGGTTGACCCGGAATCCCCGCTGAGACGGTCCGGGAATCCACAACGAGATTTTCCATCAGAAGCCGAAAGAAGGGACGGTGGTCTCCGCCCCCCG
The DNA here is from genome assembly GCF_027358695.1 of Spea bombifrons. NCBI lineage: Eukaryota > Metazoa > Chordata > Amphibia > Anura > Pelobatidae > Spea > Spea bombifrons. The sequence goes on along the minus strand of NC_071094.1, from coordinate 46,672,060 downwards.
CCGGCCGAGCCAATCAGAAGCCGCAGATCCCGGGATGACGGTCCCACTTCACATCATCCACGCAGGACGGATCACAGGGAGAACCCGGTACCGACCGAAGGGGACCGGATCCCGGGGAACACGGCAGCACCTCCCTGCATCACCGCAGAATCCCGCCGCTACCCGGGCATCAGGCGCTGTCTGCGGACTGGCGACCAGCAGAAGCCCCGGTTATGTCTGGCAGCTCCGCAGGGACACCGCCGCGGGGAACGGAACGCGTCCCCGGGAGACCGGCTGGAAGGAAGCGAATCTCTCGGTGTCCGCGCAGCAGATTCCCCGGAGATCGCGGAGAAACCCGACCGCAGCGCCGTCTCCGGCAGACTGAACCGGGGGCGGGGCCTCAGCAACGTGTAACGCGGAGCTCTCCGTCTCCGTGCCGTGACTGTCTCTCCGTGCCGTGACTGTCTCTCCGTACCGTGACTGTCTCTCCGTGCCGTGACTGTCTCTCCGTGCCGTGACTGTCTCTCCGTGCCGTGACTGTCTCTCTCTATGATCTCTGTCTCTCTGTACGCTGTCTGTCTGTCTGTACGCAGTCTGTCTCTCTGTACGCTGTCTGTCTGTCTGTACGCTGTCTGTCTCTCTATGCTCTCTGTACGGTGTCTCTCTCTCTGTACGCTCTCTGTCTCTCTGTACGCTGTCTGTCTGTCTGTACGCAGTCTGTCTCTCTGTACGCTGTCTGTCTGTCTGTACGCTGTCTGTCTCTCTATGCTCTCTGTACGGTGTCTCTCTCTCTGTATGCTCTCTGTCTGTCTGTACGCTGTCTGTCTGTCTGTACGCTGTCTGTCTCTCTGTACGCTGTCTGTCTCTCTGTACGCTGTCTGTCTGTCTGTACGCTGTCTGTCTCTCTGTACGCTGTCTGTCTCTCTGTACGCTGTCTGTCTGTCTGTACGCTGTCTGTCTCTCTGTATGCTGTCTGTCTCTCTGTACGCTGTCTGTCTCTCTGTACGCTGTCTGTCTCTCTATGCTCTCTGTACGGTCTGTCTGTCTGTACGCTGTCTGTCTCTCTATGCTCTCTGTACGGTGTCTCTCTGTACGCTGTCTGTCTCTCTGTACGCTGTCTGTCTCTCTGTACGCTGTCTGTCTCTCTGTACGCTGTCTGTCTGTCTGTACGCTGTCTGTCTGTCTGTACGCTGTCTGTCTCTCTGTACGCAGTCTGTCTCTCTCTGTACGCAGTCTGTCTCTCTCTGTACGCTGTCTGTCTGTCTGTACGCTGTCTGTCTCTCTGTACGCTATCTGTCTCTCTGTACGCTCTCTGTCTCTCTCTGTACGCTGTCTGTCTCTCTATGCTCTCTGTCTCTCTGTACGCAGTCTGTCTGTCTCTCTGTACGCTGTCTGTCTGTCTGTACGCTGTCTGTCTGTCTGTACGCTGTCTCTCTCTCTGTACGCTCTCTGTCTCTCTGTACGCTGTCTGTCTGTCTGTACGCTGTCTGTCTCTCTGTACGCTGTCTGTCTGTCTGTACGCTGTCTGTCTCTCTGTACGCTGTCTGTCTCTCTGTACGCTGTCTGTCTGTCTGTACGCTGTCTGTCTGTCTGTACGCTGTCTGTCTCTCTGTACGCCGTCTGTCTCTCTGTACGCTGTCTGTCTCTCTGTCTCTTGACGCCCCCGCGGTGGGCCAGGCGTGTCTCTTCTCTCTGTAGCGTGTAGCGTGTAGCGTGTGCCGCGTGTCCAGTTGGGTTTCTGCTGTTTGCAGCTATTTTTAGTGGCATTAAAATTCTGCTGATTCTTCGAATTCGCCGGGGGGGGGGGGATTAACCCTTTAGTGGGGCCCGGGGCAGATTGGGAAAGTGGGCAATCAGGTGCATGATGTAGGGTAATGGCACACGGGGTTAACACGCTATATAACATGTTAGAGAAGGATGGACGAGTAACGCTCCATCCGGCCCCCAGCAGCGAGATCATTTGGGGCACTTAGGGCAGTAGAACCCTGCGATACCCTCATACCCTGCAAACATTCCCCCCCCGGGGGGGGTCGAGGGGGGAGTTACGGGGCGTCCGGCGACTACCAGTCCCAGCATCCCCCGAGCAGCCGCAGAATAAAGCGTTCATTCTCTACCCAGCCGCTGGGTGGTGCCAGGGGCCACACTTTGGAGGGGGGGAGCGGGGGAGAGAAATGGCGTTCCATGCATGCGCTCCTCATCCACTCTGCGCTCTCCGTTCTCTCCCCTCTCCTCTTTTTCTTTCTCCCCTCTACTTTCAGCCAAAGCCACAAGCCCATGCGCGACCTCCAACCTCACAGAGCGACCGGAAGACGCAAATATTTTGCAGGATCCTCTGAGCCGACGCTAAGTACTAACACACTTATACACAAACATACTAACACACTTATACACAAACATACTAACACACTCACACACAAACATACTAACACACACATACTATTACACGTATACATAAACATACTAACACACTTATACACACACATACTAACACACTTATACTAACACACGTATATATAAACATACTAACACACTTATACACAAACATACTAACACTCCTACACAAACATACTAACACACACATACTAACACACGTATACATAAACATACTAACACACTTATACACAAACATACTAACACACTCACACACAAACATACTAACACACACATACTATTACACGTATACATAAACATACTAACACACTTATACACACACATACTAACACACTCATACTAACACACGTATATATAAACATACTAACACACTTATACACAAACATACTAACACTCCTACACAAACATACTAACACACACATACTAACACACGTATACATAAACATACTAACACACTTATACACAAACATACTAACACACTCACACACAAACATACTAACACACACATACTATTACACGTATACATAAACATACTAACACACTTATACACACACATACTAACACACTCATACTAACACACGTATATATAAACATACTAACACACTTATACACAAACATACTAACACACTCATACTAACACACGTATATATAAACATACTAACACACTTATACACAAACATACTAACACTCACACACAAACATACTAACACACACATACTATTACACGTATACATAAACATACTAACACACTTATACACAAACATACTAACACACTTATACACAAACATACTAACTCACACACAAACATACTAACACACACATACTATTACACGTATACATAAACATACTAACACACTTATACACAAACATACTAACACACTTATACACAAACATACTAACTCACACACAAACATGCTAACACACGTATACATAAACATACTAACACACTTATACACACACACATACTAACACACATACTAACACACATACACACACAAACATACATACTTTACATGCTAACATACTTTACACGCTAACATACTTTACACGCTAACATACTTATCACACGTCACTTCACACCCATCACACTGAGCGGATTTGTCTGCCGGTGAAGTTTCTGTTGTAATTTGCACTTTTGCACTAGGGCCGTGGTGCAGGGCGTGCGACGTCATACAGGAAGAAGACCCCCAGAGGGCAGCCAAGGACCCCGTTTAACAAAGAGACCGAAGAGCCGGAAACTGAGAAAACTTTCAGGCAAAATATGATATTTTAGGGAAAAATAACGGCAAAAGCTGCAATATTTAACACAGCATGGAAATGGGCGGGGCTTAAAACGTCCGCCCCTCACAAAATAATTATAATTAACCTTACACTCACACTCACACTCACACCTTTCACTCACAGTTACACACTCGCTCACACACTCCCCCTAACACACTCACACCTTTCAGTCACAGTTACACACTCGCTCACACACTCCCCCTAACACACTCACCTTACACTCACACCTTTCAGTCACAGTTACACACTCGCTCACACACTCCCCCTAACACACTCACCTTACACTCACACCTTTCAGTCACAGTTACACACTCGCTCACACACTCCCCTTAACACACTCACCTCACACTCACACCTTTCAGTCACATTTACACACTCGCTCACACACTCCCCCTAACACACTCACCTCACACTCACACCTTTCAGTCACATTTACACGCTCGCTCACACACTCCCCCTAACACACTCACCTCACACCTTTCAGTCACATTTACACACTCGCTCACACACTCCCCCTAACACACTCACCTCACACTCACACCTTTCAGTCACATTTACACACTCGCTCACACACTCCCCCTAACACACTCACCTCACACTCACACCTTTCAGTCACATTTACACACTCGCTCACACCTTTCAGTCACAGTTACACACTCGCTCACACACTCCCCCTAACACACTCACCTCACACTCACACCTTTCAGTCACATTTACACACTCGCTCACACCTTTCAGTCACATTTACACACTCGCTCACACACTCCCCCTAACACACTCACCTCACACTCACACCTTTCAGTCACATTTACACACTCACACTCACACCTTTCACTCACAGTTACACACTCGCTCACACACTCCCCCTAACACACTCACACCTTTCAGTCACAGTTACACACTCGCTCACACACTCCCCCTAACACACTCACCTTACACTCACACCTTTCAGTCACAGTTACACACTCGCTCACACACTCCCCTTAACACACTCACCTCACACTCACACCTTTCAGTCACATTTACACACTCGCTCACACACTCCCCCTAACACACTCACCTTACACTCACACCTTTCAGTCACAGTTACACACTCGCTCACACACTCCCCTTAACACACTCACCTCACACTCACACCTTTCAGTCACATTTACACACTCGCTCACACACTCCCCCTAACACACTCACCTCACACTCACACCTTTCAGTCACATTTACACGCTCGCTCACACACTCCCCCTAACACACTCACCTCACACCTTTCAGTCACATTTACACACTCGCTCACACACTCCCCCTAACACACTCACCTCACACTCACACCTTTCAGTCACATTTACACACTCGCTCACACACTCCCCCTAACACACTCACCTCACACTCACACCTTTCAGTCACATTTACACACTCGCTCACACCTTTCAGTCACAGTTACACACTCGCTCACACACTCCCCCTAACACACTCACCTCACACTCACACCTTTCAGTCACATTTACACACTCGCTCACACCTTTCAGTCACATTTACACACTCGCTCACACACTCCCCCTAACACACTCACCTCACACTCACACCTTTCAGTCACATTTACACACTCACACTCACACCTTTCACTCACAGTTACACACTCGCTCACACACTCCCCCTAACACACTCACACCTTTCAGTCACAGTTACACACTCGCTCACACACTCCCCCTAACACACTCACCTTACACTCACACCTTTCAGTCACAGTTACACACTCGCTCACACACTCCCCTTAACACACTCACCTCACACTCACACCTTTCAGTCACATTTACACACTCGCTCACACACTCCCCCTAACACACTCACCTCACACTCACACCTTTCAGTCACATTTACACGCTCGCTCACACACTCCCCCTAACACACTCACCTCACACCTTTCAGTCACATTTACACACTCGCTCACACACTCCCCCTAACACATTCACCTTACACTCACACCTTTCAGTCACATTTACACACTCGCTCACACACTCCCCCTAACACACTCACCTCACACTCACACCTTTCAGTCACATTTACACACTCGCTCACACCTTTCAGTCACAGTTACACACTCGCTCACACACTCCCCCTAACACACTCACCTTACACTCACATCTTTCAGTCACATTTACACACTCGCTCACACCTTTCAGTCACAGTTACACACTCGCTCACACACTCCCCCAACACACTCATCTCACACACCTTTCAGTGACATTTTAACACAAATGTTTACACACAATATCACGCACTAACACAAACTCTCTCATCACACAAAGTTGCGGATACTCACTCAAATGCACTCACACTCACACTAAACCATTCTCTCTCATCACACCTCACTTCCTCACACCCTCATCCAGAAGCTTGTGCTTTCTGGCCCCCGGCACTCAGCAGACCCGTCTGTGAGAGAAGCATTTTGCCCCAGGCGGCTTTTTGAGGGGTAACTAAACACCAGAGTTACCCCACAAGTGATAAACTCCGTAAAAGTGCCCCACCTGAGGATTCTGAACATTTACACCCCGAGGGCCGGCTGGCACGGCCTCCATATTGTGCTGTACTTGGCGCTGTGCGTCTGCCACCCTCCTCAGATCCATGATATATATCCCACAACACGGCACCGAGGGGTAAAACCCCCCCGGGGTCACGGACGGGGCACCTTCCTCACACAACCGCTGTCTGAGCCGGTAATGGACGGAGGCGGCTGCGATGGGGGCCGGATGGGTGCCCTGTGCTGTTATTTAGTCCTCCCCGTGTCTTATTGCCCCCGGCTGTGGGCCGCGCCCGTGGAACTTCTTTATCCAGATTAGGGGCGCGCTGGGTGTCGGGTTCCCCCGTATCGCTTCCCGCTAATCCCGGAATCCGGTTCCAGAACCCGCGGACAATGAGATGTTTGATGTACGGATCAGCCGAGCGCCTCTTGGGTTACAACACCTCGGGGTCATAGAGGTTGTGAGAGCGGAACCTCTAGGGGGGATGTAAGAGACTACACAGCTGGAAAACAACCCAACCTCTAGGGTGGTCCCGAGCCCCCGACAGCGAGCCTGGAACCTCTAGGACAGGGCAGTCATATCTATACCTATGGGAAAGAGCCATGGCTCGGCGGACTGAAACCTCTAGGACTGGTTCTATAGGACAGTGACGGGGGGGTTGGAACCTCTAGGACTGGTTCTATAGGACAGTGACAGGGGGGTTGGAACCTCTAGGACAGGAAAGCCAGAGGTCAGCGTGGGATATAGATGGCGAGGCGGGCTCCGGTACCTCTAGGACCCCACATAGGCAGGGCTCTGTAGGAAGCTATGAGGGTAGTGAGTGCGTGGCTCCTGCCACCTGACACCGTCCCCTAATCCCTGGCATCAGTCGCCCTTAATCTCCGGTTCTCAGAAGCCGATCCTGTGCAGAGGCGGTAATCACCCCAAACCCATCATTTTGGGATGAAGATGAGAAAGGGGGGGGCACGCGGGGCTCTCCAACCTCCATATAAACCCCACGGGGCGTCCGTCAGACACGAGCTGCATCCCCCGGGAACATGTATACCTGCATCCTGACTCTGCTGCTGCTGCACACGGCGGCCGGCTTCGTGAGTATTACTGCCGAGTATCACCACTACGCAGGGACTGGAGACACCGATCCCTGTCTGCACTGCGCATGATGAACTATACTGATTTATCTATACATTATACAGGGGCCGGTCACTGAAATAACGATACATTATACAGGGGGCCGGTCACTGATTTATCTATACATTATACAGGGGCCGGTCACTGAAATAACGATACATTATACAGGGGGCCGGTCACTGATTTATCTATACATTATACAGGGGCCGGCTCACTGATTTATCTATACATTATACAGGGGCCGGTCACTGATTAATCTATACATTATACAGGGGCCGGTCACTGAAATAACGATACATTATACAGGGGGCCGGTCACTGATTTATCTATACATTATACAGGGGCCGGTCACTGAAATAACGATACATTATACAGGGGGCCGGTCACTGATTTATCTATACATTATACAGGGGCCGGCTCACTGATTTATCTATACATTATACAGGGGCCGGTCACTGATTTATCTATACATTATACAGGGGGCCGATCACTGATTTATCTATACATTATACAGGGGGCCGGTCGCTGATTTATCTATACATTATACAGGGAGCCGGTCACTGATTTATCTATACATTATACAGGGGCCGGTCACTGATTTATCTATACATTATACAGGGGGCCGGTCACTGATTTAGCTATACATTATACAGGGGGCCGGTCACTGATTTATCTATACATTATACAGGGGGCCGGTCACTGATTTATCTATACATTATACAGGGGGCCGGTCACTGATTTATCTATACATTATACAGGGGGCCGGTCACTGATTTATCTATACATTATACAGGGGCCGGTCACTGATTTATCTATACATTATACAGGGGCCGGTCACTGGTTTATCTATACATTATACAGGGGCCGGTCACTGATTTATCTATACATTATACAGGGGCCGGTCACTGATTTATCTATACATTATACAGGGGGCCGGTCTGCTGATTTATCTATACATTATACAGGGGGCCGGTCACTGATTTATCAATACATTATACAGGGCCGGTCACTGATTTATCTATACATTATATAGGGGGCCGGTCGCTGATTTATCTATACATTATACAGGGGGCCGGTCAGTGATTTATCTATACATTATACAGGGGCCGGTCACTGATTTATCTATACATTATACAGGGCCGGTCACTGATTTATCTATACATTATACAGGGGCCAGCTCACTGATTTATCTATACATTATACAGGGGCCGGTCACTGATTTATCTATACATTATACAGGGCCGGTCACTGATTTATCTATACATTATACAGGGGGGCGGTCGCTGATTTATCTATACAATATACAGGGGCCGGTCACTGATTTATCTATACATTATACAGGGGGCCGGTCACTGATTTATCTATACATTATACAGGGGGCCGGTCACTGATTTATCTATACATTATACAGGAGGCCGGTCACTGATTTATCTATACATTATACAGGGGTCGGGTCACTGATTTATCTATACATTATACAGGGGGGCGGTCACTGATTTATCTATACATTATACAGGGGCCGGTCACTGATTTATCTATACATTATACAGGGGCCGGTCACTGATTTATCTATACATTATACAGGGGGCCGGGTCACTGATTTATCTATACATTATACAGGGGCCGGGTCACTGATTTATCTATACATTATACAGGGGCCGGTCACTGATTTATCTATACATTATACAGGGGCCGGTCACTGATTTATCTATACATTATACAGGGGCCGGTCACTGATTTATCTATACATTATACAGGGGCCGGTCACTGATTTATCTATACATTATACAGGGGCCGGTCACTGATTTATCTATACATTATACAGGGCCGGTCACTGGTTTATCTATACATTATACATGGGGCCGGTCACTGATTTATCTATACATTATACAGGGGGCCGGTCACTGATTTATCTATACATTATACAGGGGGCCGGTCACTGATTTATCTATACATTATACAGATTGTGCTGTATGAAGAGGCGGACACTGTGTACGCGTCAGTATATAATGATATGAAGCATCACATGCGAGTCGCTGTTATTGCGGGGGATTTATGAAAGGTCCACGGGCTCCCAAGTCTTCCTGCTTCCGCACACACAGTCACGGTATCCACTACTACGGACCGAGCACGTCCTTTCACAACAAGTATCTGTTACTGAACCTGTGGCACTGTATAGTGGTACTGATTACCTGGGACACGATTATATGAAATATTCGGGGTCCGGGGGGCCGCGCACCCGTGTATTCGGGGAGTTTGGAGTGTGCCGTCATACTCAGTCCGGCTGTATTTTGTGGCATGTTTATTGCAGACCGGCCGGTTTTCATCTGGAAGCTGAGATGAGGGTCACTAAGTGTCATATATAAATGATATGTCTCACAGGAAGGGCGGCTGCTCTTTGTATCTACTTCTCTTCATCACTCGCTGTTTACGCGCTCTCTGCAGCGGTATATGTTGGCAGCATATAGTTTATCGAACCCGTCTGCTCTGTAAAGACTCGTTGGTCTCGTCTTGGATTCAGGAGCCGTATGTCTATCCCATGCATGTTTAATACCCTCACTTTATTACCCTCTACCACCTCTGTTGGGAGGCTGTTCCACTTATCCACCCCCCTCTTGCTGTTTGCAGGAGAATAAACTGATCACCTGACCTGTGGGGCTGCTCACTAAAACTGGGGGATTTCACCAATTTACTGGTGAACATTAGGAACGTTCTCCGTGGGCCGTGCATTACCCGGGGTGAGCCCGTCACAACGCGCAGTGACCCGCAGACCCCGCGGACCCCGCGCGCCCTCCACGCGCTCACGGGAGCTCCTGTATAAACTGCGCAGAATAAAGGATGCGTGATACGGCGGCACACGCGTGACACGGACACCGACAGATACACAAAACACGGAGCCGCAGAAGAGAGACCGCGGAGGATCTGATGGATTCAGGGAGACGTCCGAAGGGAGAGCTGGAGTTCTGCCCCGGTGATCCTGCCCTACGACCAGCAGCCTCGGAACGCGAGCCCCAGAACGCAAGCCCCGGAACGCAAGCCCCGGAACGCAAGCCTCGGAACGCAAGCCTCGGATAGCAAGCCTCGGAACGCGAGCCCCGGAACGCGAGCCCCGGAACGCGAGCCCCGGAACGCGAGCCCCGGAACGCGAGCCTCGGAACGCGAGCCTCGGAACGCGAGCCCCGGAACGCGAGCCCCGGAACGCAAGCCTCGGAACGCGAGCCCCGGAACGCGAGCCCCGGAACGCAAGCCTCGGAAAGCAAGCCTCGGAACGCAAGCCCCGGAACGCAAGCCCCGGAACGCGAGCCCCGGAACGCAAGCCTCGGAACGCGAGCCCCGGAACGCAAGCCTCGGAAAGCAAGCCTCGGAACGCAAGCCCCGGAACGCGAGCCCCGGAACGCAAGCCTCGGAAAGCAAGCCTCGGAACGCAAGCCCCGGAACGCGAGCCCTGGAACGCGAGCCTCGGAACGCGAGCCTCGGAACGCAAGCCCCGGAACGCGAGCCTCGGAAGGCACGGAGAAAACGTGGTAGGTGTTTGCCTTGTCTGTTGTGAACGTGTTGCACTGTATAGTTATACTGAGTATTTCCGCACACTTCCAAACTCTTGGAACGAAGCGCGAATTTGGCCGATTCCCGGCAGATGCATTTATTCTGCGGCGTCAGTCGTAAAAAGGATTGAGTTTGGTGGCGTCTGCGACCTGGGAAGTGTGAATGAAACCTCAGTACTGCTGAACAGTGTATATACCCTACCTACCGCCTCACGCCAACACTGCCATTAGCACCCCGTGGCCCTAGGAGGGGCCGGCCCTTAAACATGTCGCTATCATCAGTACTCAGTGGCCCTAGGGGGGCCGGCCCTTAAACATATCCCTGCCATTAGCACCCCGTGGCCCTAGGAGGGGCCGGCCCTTAAACATGTCGCTATCATCAGTACTCAGTGGCCCTAGGGGGGCCGGCCCTTAAACATATCCCTGACATTAGCACCCCGTGGCCCTTGGAGGGGCCGGCCCTTAAACATGTCACTTTCATTAGTACCCAGTGGCCCATGGAGGGGCCAGCCCTTAAACATATCCCTGTCATTAGTACCCAGTGGCCCTTTGAGGGGCCGGCCCTTAAACACGTCGCTGTCATTAGCACCCGGGGGCCCTAGGACCCTGACACACGTTGTTATTAAGTATTTGTGTTTTTTGGGTGATTTTCTGTTTTCTAACTATACATTCCTATCTTTTTGCAGAAAATTGGCTACCAGGAAACCTCCGACGACCAGCGGTCCATTGGCTGGAATATTCCGTACAACGAACTCCCCCCGCAAATCAGACACAAGGCGTTAATGTGAATTTACCCGCAAACCCACATTTTTAACCCCCGATACCCCTGTGCACATATCTGTCTCTATCTCTGCCGCCGCGAATGTTCTTTTCCTCTCTACGTATCACGAGTGGACGCGACCGCTCCTCTGTCCTCCTCATTCCTCATCCTTTTCAGGCTCTCACCACCCCACAAATCTGCTCTCCACAGACGCCTTTTAATGAAGCGAATGCACAGGTTCAGTGGTGGTCACTGGGAGGACTCCGAAGAGCCATCCTACGAGGATACCAACGATGACTTGTCGGAGGAGGACGTTGATCCAGACATGGAGGAATGTCTACAGCTGGTGAGAAGGCCACTCCAGGGCAATAATGAGGCTTTTCTGCCCTCGGAGCCTCCTTATCCATGGAAGCTGCTATCATGTTTAGTAGATGTGACGAAGGTTTATCATCATTCCAAATGATTATCAGGTCGCTGCCACATTTATCGTTCACCTTCTGGAGTCTAGAATACTAGTAGATCGCTCTGGAGGTGCGCTTCGCGTCTTGGGGGATACACTCCGAGCTCCTAAGCTGTCTTTTCATCATCTGCTATATTTATTGTAAATGTTTCCAGTGTAAAGAAAACCTTAAATAAACCGGTACTGCGTTCTGTCTGAGTGTGTGCTTATTGACCGAGAAACGAGAACTATCTCCTGTGACCACGGAACGTTCCTCCTCGCTCGCTCTTTGTGAATACGGCCCCACATGCATTACGTTTGCCCCAATATCTGGGCTGTACTTTTCACGCCAGGTGCTTTATGGTGAAAGTCCATATGTTCATGTGATGTTCTATTGAACTGATACTTTTGGCAAAATGTGAGGTTTTTTTTACAGATTTGCCCAACAATTGGATTCCCTGAAGGTTTCTGACACCATTTCTCTTTACAGATTGCCCAAAATGCTACGGGTACTTTAAACGGAAAAGATCGGTGCGTCTGCGAAATCCTTCTACCCGACAGCTCCTTCCCGGCCAAGAGAGTTGGAATACTGGAGCACGAGACTGTCCTTCTGAATAACCGGGTGGAGGATGGGATGCACAGGGTGAGATGGGAATACACCACTTATTTGCACCCACTAGTGGGGTGGACGGCACACTGGTGACATTTTACCCATTCCCAATGACAACACAACCCTCTCCGGTGCCCAGACTGCACTAAAGCCTTTACAGAGTAAGGACGGGACTGGAGATGTCCCACCATGAGCAGAGGGTCACGCTCGGTCCGTAACTCAAGGCCCCGCTACTCCAATCTTCAGTGGGTACCGGCTTTTCGCTAACGTTGTTTTCTCTGCAGATCGAGGAACAGGACGTGAGGCTGGACATGTATTTGGAAAGACTTCTCAACCTGACCAAGAGGGTGGATCATTTGGAGAAGATGCGCCCAGAGGATCTCATTGAGTTTAACTTTGAGTTGCTCAAGAAGGAAATGCAGGAAATGGAGATACTTGTGATGGAGCTGAGACACCAGCAGAACGGGAGCAATTCAAACGTGGAGTCTCTCTACACAGAGGTATGTGCAGGAGAAAAGAGATTTAAGGGGCAGAGAAAGAAGAAAGGGATTTCTGAGGGGTGTAGACAGAAGAAAACACAGGCGAGGTTTTAATTGGGTCACTTGGCCACAATATGCCACGATGCAGGATAGCAAGTCACTCGGTGAGTCTTTGGCTCTTTTCTCTGCAGGTCAAGAATATCTCCAAGATCGTGGCCGAGTTAGAAAACCTGGACAAGAACAATGTTCTGAAAACACAGAGGGACATGGAGAATCTGAAGAAACGGATCCTGGATTGCGAAAAGAACCTCAAGAACATGAAGCCTCCGGTCACCATACCTCTTGGTGAGTGGAAACCCATTTACGATGGACTCGTTATGGAGGTAATGGATGGGGGTGTTGGAGATTTCACACCTTATCTGGTGCCCCATCGAAACCTTTTTGTATAACAGAATTATGAATTTCTGTGAGCATCAATCCTGAGTATTGCTGTTTGTCCACCAAATCTTATCTTCTAACGTAGATTCGTCTTCCTCCCTCTCGCCCAGGATCCTGTCAGCACCACGGGTTAGCTAACATTGGCAAACCAAACCTTGTGCAGCTCAACTGGAAGGGAGCCACATACAAGTCGGGAGCGTGGGGCAAAGACGCGGCTTGGAACACCACCAAGAAGATGATGTATTGGGTTGCCCCACTAAGCGCTGATGGTCGACTACTGGAGTCAGTGAGAATCTACCCAACTCTTTCTGATTTACAGATGTACAGGAACCCAACTGACCTGCCTCTTTCAACACTTAATAAGAACAAGTGGAATTACACCATCGCTGGTCAAGGCTCTGGAATGGTCGTCTACAACAACAATTTGTACTACAACTGCTACAACAGTCGGGATTTGTGCAGAATCAGCCTAACCAGTGGTTTCCACCAGCGTAAGTCCCTTCCAAAGGCCGTGTACAATAACCGTTACTCCTATTCTGGAGCCAGCTACCAAGATATCGACTACGCCTCTGACGAGAAGGGTCTGTGGGTTGTCTATTCCACCGAGGAGAATGCCGGCAACATAGTGGTGGGTAAGGTCAACGTGGCCACGCTGACGGTCGAAAACAGCTGGGCCACTACCCAATACAAACCAGGAGTAACCAACGCCTTCATGATTTGTGGGGTCCTCTACATCACCCGCTCTGTGAACCCAAAGCAAGAGGAGGTCTTCTACATGTTTGACACCAAAACAGGAAAAGATGGTCGGATCAGCATCATGTTCGAGAAGATGGCAGAGAAGGTCCAAAGTCTCAATTATAATCCTAATGACCGCAAGCTTTACATGTATAACGACGCCTATCAGGTTTCTTATGATGTTGCCATGAAACCTTGAGATCTCTTCTCTGTTTGTGGTTCCTCGAGAATGGTCACTTCCACCCCCTTGCCCTGTGCTGAGCCATAATCATCAGCCACCCCAACACGCGCCACCCCAAGGAGAACCGACACTCGCTTCCTGATCCCAAAATATTTTACCCTTAAACAAAACAGCAAACCTTATTGCAGAAATACAGTCTGTTCCAAGACGATAACCTGATGTGATGACGATAACCCGATGTGATGACGATAACCCGATGTGATGACGATAACCCGATGTGATGACGCCAGCCGTTGCCACACGTGGCGCTGTTTTGAAACCCATGAAGCCGATTTGACTTTCATTGTCAGCTCCCGTTGTGACCATAGGATCCATTCATCTCTATGTCTTCTACCTTAATTATTACAATCATGGAGCTAAAAAGCCCTTCATGCACCGCGCATGACCCTGACCAGCTTTTTACCCCTAGTGTAGCAACCACATAATCTAATGTGCAGACCCCCAGGGGTCGGGAGGGCAAAGTCCTGCCATATAATCTCTTGTTCAATATTAAAAGGTACCTGTGGTTAATGAAAATGATTGAACAGGTACTCACAGAATCACCTTAACGCATATTTACTAATGATCGTAATATAATAATAAAGTCATTATCTGAAAGTATAAGTGCTTCTCTTAACCTGCTTTATTTTCGGATGATCCTGACTGCAAAAAATGACAAAGTTTAAGGGGAACGGTTTGAGGGGGACCACTGATGTCTTCAAGAAGAAACAGCAGCCATCCGGCCCCCCATCGCTCCCACCAAAACACATAACCCTATA
Source organism: Spea bombifrons (assembly GCF_027358695.1). Lineage (NCBI taxonomy): Eukaryota > Metazoa > Chordata > Amphibia > Anura > Pelobatidae > Spea > Spea bombifrons. The sequence continues at coordinate 46,656,763 of NC_071094.1, read as the reverse complement.
AAAAGCGGACCCGCCTGCTTCACAGATATTTAAGTTCCCCAACGAGACCCCCAGCTCCTAGGCTTGTGTACATGCGCGGACTGTACTCCAAGCAGCCAGCTCTAGTGCCTGAGTTCCTGGGGTCTGGTGAGACCCCCTCATGCGCAGAAAGAGCTCAGATTCGACTTCCTATAAATTCATAATACATGTAACTCCGCCACAGCGGCTCCCGGGGCCCTAAAGCCTCTCAGCCCACAAACTGACACTAATGCCCTCTGTAACTGTTGGCTAAATCTCCACAATATAACTTCATCCATGCGCGGTCACATGCCCAGCCATTCAGCTCCATAGCGTGGGGAGGGGGCAAAGCTTGCAGGGGCCCCAGCAGTTACCCTAACACAGAAGTCCATCGCTAAAAACATCCCTAACAGCTTCCTCTTTACAGCCGTCGGGTTTAGGACATGGCCGCAGAAATCGCTCCGAGCGGCGTAAATAATACCAGCGCCCCTGCGACTGACCGACCAGGGACCTCAGGTTTTCCCTCTCCGCCAAGAGCGACTTCTCCCTTCAGGACAATAATTCCCCGCAATCCGTCGGAAAGTAGCGGGATATCGCTATCCGGTACCCAAATAACCGGGCGAGACGACTCTTTAGGTACAACAAGAGGAGAACTGCTTTATTTTACACACAGACGGCTGAGGGGTACCGTCCCAAAATGCAGGAACCCCAAATCTGAGCTCCACAGTCTTTAGAGTCTCTTATGATTTGGATAACGTGGCGCTCTTTACCAGGGCCCACAGTCTGTAGGGAGGAGGCTGGCACTCAGTCCCCCCCCAGGAGCCCATGGCACGGAGGCTTAAAACCAATTTAAAACCAAAATAAAATGGCTGCCGCCATCCACAGGGCCATCGCATTAAAAGCATTCGCTCCCTGCATTTATAGCACGGCTGATTAAAGGGGCTCCTCGGAGCACTGCGGACCCCGCAGGCTTAGGATTTCTTCCAGGAAATGGCATATTTGCTAAAATAATGCATTTAGAAGAAAAATCTTTGGTATCTGCAATGAACAGAATACCATGTACGGATTTTTGCCCCTCAGAGGGGTACTCCGCAGGGTATTAGGGATCTCATCAGGTGTGTTGGGTTTTTGCAGCTGTTGCCACAGCAACAGCATCCCCTGGCACACGGCGCTCAGTCTGGACCAGTGAGCCGCCAGATGCTGGGTGTACCAACATGGCGCCGGCATCTGCTGCTGTTGTCACGGGAGACGGCTGTCCGTGCATTTTATTGGTTGTTTACCTCACTTCCCTTTCGATGGCCGCCAATTGCGTTCATTGTAGACAGTCACAGGAGCTCGGCATTGGTCAGTTCCCCAGGCGGTGTTTTAACCAATCAGCGCGGGGTCTGGTTGCGCAGGTCGGAGTCAGGAGGCCGGTGTCGCCATTTTGTCCGGCGGCTACTGATCCCCGCGCTCAGGAGACCGAGCTGCCCAAGAGCATGGGGGATCACCAGGCGCAGCACTACCGCGGAGGCTACCCGCCCGGGCCACCCAGAGACTACCGCAGGGACGGGGACACTCGCTGTGAGCATAGGGGGCATTGGGCAGGGATAATAAAAGGCATTGTGTGGAGGAGATAATGTGGGCAGAGGAGATGGATATAGGGGTATTCCGCCCTGAGGGGCATGGAGGATGCAGGGGCAGTGGGCACTAGGGGCATGAAGGAAGGATGCAGGGGCAGTGGGCGCTAGGGGCATGAAGGAGGAAGGATACAGGGATAAAGGGCACTAGGGGCATGGAGGAGGAAGGATACAGGGGCAGCGAGTACTAGGGGCATGGAGGAGGAAGGATACAGGGGCAGCGGGTGCTAGGGGCATGGAGGAGGAAGGATACAGGGGCAGCGGGCGCTAGGGGCATGGAGGAGGAAGGATACAGGGGCAGCGGGTACTAGGGGCATGGAGGAGGAAGGATACAGGGGTAAAGGGCGCTAGGGGCATGGAGGAGGAAGGATACAGGGGCAGTGGGTACTAGGGGCATGGAGGAGGAAGGATACAGGGGTAAAGGGCACTAGGGGCATAGAGGAGGAAGGATACAGGGGCAGTGGGTACTAGGGGCATGGAGGAGGAAGGATACAGGGGTAAAGGGCACTAGGGGCATGGAGGAGGAAAGATACAGGGGCAGCGGGTACTAGGGGCATGGAGGAGGAAGGATACAGGGGCAGTGGGTACTAGGGGCATGGAGGAAGAAGGATACAGGGGCAGTGGGTACTAGGGGCATGGAGGAGGAAGGATACAGGGGTAAAGGGCACTAGGGGCATGGAGGAGGAAAGATACAGGGGCAGCGGGTACTAGGGGCATGGAGGAGGAAGGATACAGGGGTAAAGGGCACTAGGGGCATGGAGGAGGAAAGATACAGGGGCAGCGGGTACTAGGGGCATGGAGGAGGAAGGATACAGGGGCAGTGGGTACTAGGGGCATGGAGGAGGAAGGATACAGGGGCAGCGGGCACTAGGGGCATGGAGGAGGAAGGATACAGGGGCAGTGGGTACTAGGGGCATGGAGGAGGAAGGATACAGGGGTAAAGGGCACTAGGGGCATGGAGGAGGAAAGATACAGGGGCAGCGGGTACTAGGGGCATGGAGGAGGAAGGATACAGGGGTAAAGGGCACTAGGGGCATGGAGGAGGAAGGATACAGGGGTAAAGGGCACTAGGGGCATGGAGGAGGAAGGATACAGGGGCAGCGGGTACTAGGGGCATGGAGGAGGAAGGATACAGGGGCAGCGGGTACTAGGGGCATGGAGGAGGAAGGATACAGGGGTAAAGGGCACTAGGGGCATGGAGGAGGAAGGATACAGGGGCAGCAGGTACTAGGGGCATGGAGGAGGAAGGATACAGGGGTAAAGGGCACTAGGGGCATGGAGGAGGAAAGATACAGGGGCAGTGGGTACTAGGGGCATGGAGGAGGAAGGATACAGGGGTAAAGGGCACTAGGGGCATGGAGGAGGAAGGATACAGGGGTAAAGGCACTAGGGGCATGGAGGAGGAAGGATACAGGGGCAGCGGGTACTAGGGGCATGGAGGAGGAAAGATACAGGGGCAGCGGGTACTAGGGGCATGGAGGAGGAAGGAGATACAGGGGCAGCGGGCGCTAGGGGCATGGAGGAGGAAGGATACAGGGGCAGTGGGTACTAGGGGCATGGAGGAGGAAGGATACAGGGGTAAAGGGCACTAGGGGCATGGAGGAGGAAAGATACAGGGGCAGCGGGTACTAGGGGCATGGAGGAGGAAGGATACAGGGGTAAAGGGCACTAGGGGCATGGAGGAGGAAAGATACAGGGGCAGCGGGTACTAGGGGCATGGAGGAGGAAGGATACAGGGGCAGCGGGTACTAGGGGCATGGAGGAGGAAGGATACAGGGGCAGCGGGTACTAGGGGCATGGAGGAGGAAGGATACAGGGGCAGCAGGTACTAGGGGCATGGAGGAAGAAGGATACAGGGGCAACGGGTACTAGGGGCATGGAGGAGGAAAGATACAGGGGCAGCGGGTACTAGGGGCATGGAGGAGGAAGGATACAGGGGTAAAGGGCACTAGGGGCATGGAGGAGGAAGGATACAGGGGCAGCGGGTACTAGGGGCATGGAGGAGGAAGGATACAGGGGCAGCGGGTACTAGGGGCATGGAGGAGGAAGGATACAGGGGCAGCGGGTACTAGGGGCATGGAGGAGGAAGGATACAGGGGCAGAGGGTACTAGGGGCATGGAGGAGGAAGGATACAGGGGCAGCAGGTACTAGGGGCATGGAGGAGGAAGGATACAGGGGCAGCGGGTACTAGGGGCATGGAGGAAGAAGGATACAGGGGCAATGGGTACTAGGGGCATGGAGGAGGAAGGATACAGGGGCAGCGGGTACTAGGGGCATGGAGGAAGAAGGATACGGGGCAGCGGGTACTAGGGGCATGGAGGAGCAAGGATACAGGGGCAGCGGGTACTAGGGGCATGGAGGAAGAAGGATACGGGGCAGCGGGCGCTAGGGGCATGGAGGAGGAAGGATACAGGGGGACATGTGAAGTAATTGAGATGTCTGTGGATACTGGGGGCAGCAGTGTGAGGGGCAGTAGGCACAGGCAGGGGTAGTTACAGGTCAGGGTCTGTAGAGTGAGAGTTGCGGTTTGTTAAAGCTATTTTTGGGGGTGAAAGCCGCGTATGTTCTATCTGGCTGAGACATCGGGGGTTAAGGCCCCTTTTTCTTCCTTTGTCGCATTGATGACGTCCGGACCTCGTTAACCCCACTCGAGGCTGGTGATGATTGACATGTTTGCTTTTAATTCAGATTACGGACACAACCCCCCAGAGCATTACGGTCCTCCGGGTGGATATCGACCCTACCATCAAGAGCCAATCAAGCAGGAGCGGGATCTGGGCTGCGACTGGAGACCCTTAGATCCGGGACCCCACATCCCAAGCACCGGTATTGATTTCTAATATCCGTGAGACCTGGCCTCGGGCTGTGAACATTAAAATGTTCTTTATTTCCCCCTCAAAGGATCTAGGTGCGATCCCCTTGGCCTTAATCGTGTTTAATGTGTGACTCCGTGTCTCCCGGGTCCGCAGATCTCTCCCGTTTATATGACTTGCTGTGCGTTAAGCCCCCGTTTTATTTCGTTGACGTATTTCTGCTGCCGTTACGTGATGCTTTTTGATCCTGGGTGTGAATCGGTCTTTTGTCTCTCTGCTCAAAAAGGTCTAAAAACAGAGTTTAAACAGGAAGAGCCCGATCCTGGATACAGAGCCCACCCTGCAGCAGGACCCCCGCAACCCCTGCAGAACCGAAAGAGAGGCTTTGAAGACCGGGGACGAGGATTCTACGATCACCGAGATGACAGGAGGTGCGTGTTATTATTGTTTTATAAAGCGCCGTCCTATTCCGCGGCACCGTACAATGGCTCTGTGCAGTATGGTATAATACTGCGCCCCCCCCCACCGGAGTAACACGTTAACTAAACGCGTCTGTTTATATAAAGTCCTGCGTTTCTTCATTAAAGTGCACCAGCCTTATCAGAGCGTAGCCGGGGCTGTCACGGGAATATCACGGGACTGCACGCGTGTCTTATGACTTTATTTTCTCTTGCAGAGCCCAGTCTCCTGGCGCGCTTGGGGGTGACGATGAGGACGACGTCTTTGATGACAACTTTGTTGTTCTTGATAATTGTGAGTGCCAACCTCCTGCTTGACATGAACATGCGCTCAGTGCCCATGATTGCGTGTGCCAGGTTTCTTTGCTCTTTAGGGCCAAATCACTTAATAGGAGATGAATCCCAGCAACGAGACCCGAAAGGGCTGATTAAAACATGGGTGTGATGCGGGACTCTGTAACAGGACATTAACACCTATAATAGATAGCGGGTCAAGCTTGGCTTCTCTGACGAGCTGCGTTTATATCAAATTATTCATAATTAATATTCCTGCATCCCCAAACCGTCCTGCTGGGGTATTGTGTGCCCGCCGCCATTGGGAAATCTCACTCCTCGCTTCTGCTTCCATCCAGATAACAGCGATCTGCACTTCAAGCTGGACAAAGATCGCACCGTGGGCTTCCCGCTGACCATGAAGGGCTTCGCTTACCTGTGGTCCGGGGCGAGAGCTACTCACGGAGTGTGCAGAGGCCGCGTGTGCTTTGAGATGAAGGTGAGACGCCTCGCAGAGTGATCTCCGTGTGTTTAGCGTGACTGACACTCGGCTTCTCTTTAGGTTACTCTCAGTAGGTGATATCCCCCCCCCTACATTGATTACGATTCATAGGAAGGAACTGTCAGGAAATAACCGATCATAACGGCAAAAATAAAACCTGCGTCGAGGATTTCATTTTAGTGTCGCTCTGTTTGCAGGTTATGGAAGAGATTGCAGTTGGCCACCTGCCGTCCACGGAGCCGGACCCTCATGTGGTTCGTATCGGCTGGTCCTTGGATTCCTGTGGCACCCAGTTAGGTGAGAGGGGCTTGCTGTTCTCTCTGGAGATTTGGCCGTTTATCTCTTATACCTCGCAGATATGTATATATATTTATATGTGTGTGTATGTATATGTATGTAGATATATGTGTGTGTATGTATATGTATGTAGATATATGTGTATGTATGTATATGTATGTAGATATATGTATATATATATATAATGTGTCTCTGGATGATTCCCCCCCCCCCCCCGTTTTCCTGTTCTAGGGTTAGTAAATGAACGGTCCTGACCTCTGGTCTCCTTATGTTCATTTGGCAGGAGAGGAACCGTTTTCTTTTGGATACGGAGGAACCGGGAAGAAATCCACTAACAGCAAGTTTGAGAATTACGGCGATGCTTTTAGGGAACACGATGTGATTGGCTGTTATATTGTACGTGAGCTCATGGAAGATGGCGGGGTCTGTGTTTTGTGTTCTGGGGTTGCTGGTTCTTTATTTCCATCCCTTTTGCACGCTAGGATTTTGAAGCCCGGGGGGAGATAGAGATGTCTTTCACAAAGAACGGGCGGCCGCTGGGTGTCGCTTTCAGAGTGCGCCGGGAGACCGTCGGTGGCCATGCCCTCTTCCCTCACATCCTCGTCAAGAACTGCGCCACAGAGTTCAATTTTGGACAGAGACCGGAGCCGTTCTGCAGCATCCTTCCCGGATTCACATTCATACAGCACCTCCCTCCCTTCGAGAGGATTCGGGGCTCTTTGCCCCCCAAGAACAAAGGAGAGTGTGAGGTAAGTGGCCCCAGAGAAAAGGGGCTCTTGGATGATACTACATGCCAAGTCTTCTCCATCTGAAGGCCTGATCTTGCTTGTATATGTGGACATGTTGGGCCATACCATTTTATTATTTCCCCTAACATCTATCCCTACGCCGGATTTACCTTCTCCAGATTCTCATGATGGTAGGACTACCGGGAGCCGGCAAAACAACTTGGGCTGCGAAGCACGCGGCAGCCAATCCTGCCAAGAAATACAACATTCTGGGTACCAACGCCATCATGGAGAAAATGAGGGTAAGAAGCAGGAGCTCGAGGTTTCTCGGTTCCCTGGGTCTGTAAAACCTCTCTGATTTTAGCAGCGATCTTACCGGGCATTTTCCTGAGACGGGCCGTTTATGTGTTTCGGGGTATTTCCCCAACGGGGCAAAAAACAGTTTTCTCTTACCAAATATCTACGGTGTTTTTACCCAAATCCAAAATAAAATGGTATAATACGTAAGTTTGCCGGAGACGGTGCTAGGAGTTATCTTTGGGTTTATTTCTTTGTTATTTATGTCGTATATTTTTTATTAATGTTGTTCTTTTGTTCTCTCGCAGGTAATGGGTCTCAGGAGACAGCGTAATTACGCCGGCCGCTGGGATGTCCTCATTCAGCAAGCGACCGAGTGTCTGAACCGCCTGATCCAAATCGCTTCTCACAGGAAACGCAACTACATTTTGGATCAGGTATGGGGGTTCCGGGGGGCCGCGCCGTCCCAGCTTCGGGTTCAGCGTTAAGGGTGCCTAGTGATCCATCTCTCCTCTGCAGACCAACGTTTACGGCACGGCCCAGCGGAGAAAAATGCGACCGTTTGAAGGCTTCCAGCGCAGGGCCGTGGTGATCTGCCCTACGGATGCGGATCTGCAGGATCGTATCGTTAAACGGACGGACGAAGAGGGAAAGGATGTCCCGGACTCGGCCGTGCTGGAGATGAAAGGTACCGGGAGATGGCTGATGGATCGGGGACGTTTCCGGCTCTGATTGCCCCCCATCATTCTGTTAACTCATTCCGAGGGTCTTCTCGTTTGTCGCCGCAGCCAATTTTACGCTCCCGGAGCCTGGAGACTTCCTTGACGAGGTGATCTACGTCGAGCTGCAGAAGGAGGACGCCCAGCGGCTCGTTCGCCAGTACAACGAGGAGGGCAAGAAAGCCGGGCCGCCCCCGGAGAAGAGGTTCCGGGGCCGAGGAGGGGGCCCTCCTGGTGGAGGGGTTGATATGGGAAGAGGAGATGGAGGAAAAGGCTATCCGAGATTTGAAAGCCATGGCCCTCCGGTGGGTCGAGGAGGAGGATTTCCGGGCAGAGGAGGAAGCCCAGGAGGCGGCTATAGAGGTGAGTGCGGCGTCCGTTGGAGGGGATTCTCGTGCCGTTATTTGTCAAACCATTCAGTTTCAGAGGTATGCAAATTATCCCCGCTGGCATAAATCTAAAGATGATATAAACGAAGTATAAAGCTTCCTATGCCAGAGGCGGAGGACAGGGACGCGGCGGTGAAGTCCTTTTACTTTCTGTATTTTTATTGGTGGGGGAGTCGTTGCTGTCTGTATCCAGACGCTTTGGGCCTGGGGGTATTCTTACTTATATTACTGTCCTTCTGCATCTCCAGGCTTCAATCACGGAGGCCAAGCACCCCAAACCCGCTGGCCTGGCGGCCCACAGGATAACGGCTCTGAAAGCCGGGGCGGTTATGGTAATAGCAGCCAGCCCCAAAGTTATAATCCAGCGAGCCACCCGGGAGGTGGATATGGCGGCAGCGGTCCAATACCCCAGTCCTCCCAGAGTCGCGGTGCCCCCGGCGGCTTCAACCATGGACAGGTAGGCGACTATTTGTATTACCTGCCCGGTCTGCGCATGAGTCTCCGTCTTGACGGTTCTTTTGGTTTGCAGCAGAGTTACGGCCAAGGTGGGTTCAGCCAGAACAGCGGCGGAGGCTACAGTCAGAACTATAACAATCAGAGTTATGGCGGCCAGAACTACCACCAACCGCCCAGCGCCTCATCCGGCCCCGCGTCATACAACCAGAGCAGCTACCACCCGCCGTACGAGCAGCCGGTAAGCGCGGCCGGTGAAGCCGGTTTAGCTTTTGTTCACGGAATGATTTCTGGGTTTCTGAGCTTTCTTCCTTTCCTGTTTCGCAGTACGGAGGCCAGCAATGGAGTCCGTATCAGAGCCAAGGCCCCCCGCCGAATCCCGGTCCGGGTCACGCGCAGGGACACGGCCAGTGGAATTACGGAGGCGGCTACGACCAGCCCGACCGATACGGATCGTACCGAGGCGGCCGTTAGATCCTGCCGGGAAGGGGCCCGATACCGGCCTCCGTGAACCTGCGTTTAATTTCCCGGGGTTTGGTCGATTTCCTCGGGAATGTGTTGCGGCCGCGAGGCGGACGGATCGGCTGCGGAATCCGATAGAAAGAATCAAAGATTCCCGTTTACCGCAATTTGAATTTTTAAATCCGATTAACTCCGTGTCCTCCTGAGAGAGAACTCCCTGACTGCGACCGGCTTCTCCCATCGGCAGCAGCGGAGCGTTTCCCCACTAATCTGGTGGCCGCGTTTTACCCTATTTTGACCCTTTCTGACCCAATATCAGTGTTTATCGTCCCTGGTATTTGACAAAAAGGTAAAATTCCTTATTTTATTGTAAATCCATTGTTCTAACATGCGGTCGGTGGTGTACAGATCCGTAACGATGCGACCCGGTAACACCTGCTATTTACCCCCGGGGCATCTTTTTATTTTCTTCACCCCATTGATGTTCCGTCGAGGCATCTGTATTTTTTTTTATTGTAAAATGTAATATTGCGTTTTTGAAACGGTTACTTGTCATTATTTGTGTGTTAGTTCAATACGAGTCGGATCGATTGCAGGAGGAGGTTTTAGGGGCATTTTATATTTTTAAAGACACCCTAAATGTTTTAAAAAGCAGAACCATTTAAACCTCAGGCATCCCGGGGGCAGCGCGCACCCAGCCACCCTCAGCACTGGCCTGGGGAGGAGGCGTCCGATGAGCAGGGCTGCTTGGGGAGATCGCAATCCCCCTTCTAACCGGCCCAACATTAGGGAGCGCGGGGTCTGTCGCTTCAGACCTCGGCTTCCCTGCTCCCTAATCGCTACCCGCCGGCGAATGAGGCCGAGTGGCGGCATCTGACGTCACCCTCCGCGCTCTGCATCAATAGCCGACGCGTAGTGATGAGGGAGAAGTAAAGACAGAAATGACAGACCTCGCGCTGCCACGAAAGGATAGAAGATGATGGAAGATGAGTAAGGGGGGGGTGTGGGGGCAGTGCAGGGATCTATAGGTTTGTAAGCTGGTGTGGGTGTATGTGTGTAAAGGCAGTATATGGGCAGGTGTGTGTAAAGGCAGCATGTATGTGTTTATGGGCAGTCCTATGTCAGGGCAGTGTATGTGTATATGTGTGTAAAGGCAGCATGTATGTGTTTATGGGCAGTCCTATGTCAGGGCAGTGGATGTGTGTGTTTATGGGCAGGTGTGTGTAAAGGTAGCATGTATGTGTTTATGGGCAGTCCTATGTCGGGGCAGTGTATGTGTGTGTTTATGGACAGGTGTGTGTAAAGGCAGCATGTATGTGTTTATGGGCAGTCCTATGTCAGGGCAGTGTATGTGTGTGTTTATGGGCAGGTGTGTATAAAGGCAGCATGTATGTGTTTATGGGCAGTCCTATGTCAGGGCAGTGTATGTGTGTGTTTATGGACAGGTGTGTGTAAAGGCAGCATGTATGTGTTTATGGGCAGTCCTATGTCAGGGCAGTGTATGTGTGTGTTTATGGGCAGGTGTGTATAAAGGCAGCATGTATGTGTTTATGGGCAGTCCTATGTCGGGGCAGTGTATGTGTGTGTTTATGGACAGGTGTGTGTAAAGGTAGCATGTATGTGTTTATGGGCAGTCCTATGTCGGGGCAGTGTATGTGTGTGTTTATGGACAGGTGTGTGTAAAGGCAGCATGTATGTGTTTATGGGCAGTCCTATGTCAGGGCAGTGTATGTGTGTGTTTATGGACAGGTGTGTGTAAAGGCAGCATGTATGTGTTTATGGGCAGTCCTATGTCAGGGCAGTGTATGTGTATATGTGTGTAAAGGCAGCATGTATGTGTTTATGGGCAGTCCTATGTCGGGGCAGTGTATGTGTGTGTTTATGGACAGGTGTGTGTAAAGGCAGCATGTATGTGTTTATGGGCAGTCCTATGTCGGGGCAGTGTATGTGTGTGTGTTTATGGGCAGGTGTGTGTAAAGGCAGCATGTATGTGTTTATGGGCAGTCCTATGTCAGGGCAGTGTATGTGTATATGTGTGTAAAGGCAGCATGTATGTGTTTATGGGCAGTCCTATGTCGGGGCAGTGTATGTGTGTGTTTATGGGCAGGTGTGTGTAAAGGTAGCATGTATGTGTTTATGGGCAGTCCTATGTCGGGGCAGTGTATGTGTGTGTTTATGGACAGGTGTGTGTAAAGGCAGCATGTATGTGTTTATGGGCAGTCCTATGTCAGGGCAGTGTATGTGTGTGTTTATGGGCAGGTGTGTATAAAGGCAGCATGTATGTGTTTATGGGCAGTCCTATGTCGGGGCAGTGTATGTGTGTGTTTATGGACAGGTGTGTGTAAAGGTAGCATGTATGTGTTTATGGGCAGTCCTATGTCGGGGCAGTGTATGTGTGTGTTTATGGACAGGTGTGTGTAAAGGCAGCATGTATGTGTTTATGGGCAGTCCTATGTCAGGGCAGTGTATGTGTGTGTTTATGGACAGGTGTGTGTAAAGGCAGCATGTATGTGTTTATGGGCAGTCCTATGTCAGGGCAGTGTATGTGTGTGTTTATGGGCAGGTGTGTGTAAAGGCAGCATGTATGTGTTTATGGGCAGTGTATGTGTATATGTGAGTTTGGGGGTAGGTTTTCCCATTCTTGCCTCGGGTGCAAAAGGAGCTGGCTATGGCCTCTACAACAGAGCAATGAACACCAGAGGATAATTATGAGAAAGAACCTTTAAAGCAGAAGAGCAAAATCAACCCCCCTATGTGAGTAGCAAGATGGCGGCAGGGCAAACCGTACATGCAGAGGGGCGGGTGTAGCAAGATGGCGGAAGAGCAAAGGGTAGATGCGCAGTACATGTAGAGGGGCGGGTGTAGAAAGATGGCGGAAGAGCAAGGTGTAGAGGGGCGGGTGTAGAAAGATGGCGGAAGAGCAAGGGGTAGATGCGCAGTACATGTAGAGGGGCGGGTGTAGCGAGATGGCGACAGAGCAAAGGGTATATGCGTAGCAGATGTAGAGGGGCGGGTGCAGCAAGATGGCGACCGGAACGCTTCCGGTATGTAAATACAATATTAGATTTCCGGTAGCTTCCGGAAGTTCTTGTGAAGGCGCTGCGGGAGGAGCAAGATGGCGTCCCCCAGGACCGATTCGAGATATTCCACTTTTAACCAAGGAGTAGAGCCGGGAAATGCGGAGGGGATGCGGGAAAAGGGTGAGGAAAGCTTCATGGTTCTCGCGGTTTCGGTGAGGTCCTCGGCCGTGCTGTTTGTACCCCGCGGCCCGGTGCTTTCCGTACGGAAGGGGCCCTGCGATGCTGCATTAACTCATTCAGCGCCTGAGGGCTACATGACAAGCAAACGCATTGCCTTCATTGCCGGCTTCCCCCGTTCATGACATAAATAACGCGGGTTATACATATAGAGCGTTCTGGAGCAAGGTGATAAAAGGGGAGAGATTGGCAGCGACGCTCCATGGTTGCTATGGCGATAACGCCAGATTCTCGCTTGGCAGCAGAGTTATTATTTATGTAAAAGGCCTGACAAGACTGGAGAAACGGGCGATTAGCCGGGGGCCGAATGGGGCCGACCTGCCGGCGGGTTCTATTCTCCTAAATGTCAGACGGGGGCTCGTTCTGCTGCGAATAAAGTAATGGAAAGAAATGGTACATTGTATATGTGTGTGTATCGTGTGTGTGTGTATCGTGTGTGTGTGTATCGTGTGTGTATCTGTTGGATATATGTATCGTATGTATGTATCGTGTGCGTATGTCGGATATATGTATCGTATCGTATGTCGTATGTATCGTGTGTGTGTGTGTATATGTGTCGGGTATATGTATCGTGTGTATGTATCGTGTGTGTATGTCGGAAATATGTATCGTGTGTGTATGTCGGAAATATGTATCGTATCGTATGTCGTATGTATCGTGTGTGTGTATATGTGTCGTGTGTATGTATCGTGTGTGTGTATCGTATGTATGTATCGGTGTGTATGTCGGATATATGTATCGTATGTATTGTGTCGGGTATATGTATCGTGTGTGTGTATGTCAGATATATGTATCGTATCGTATGTCGTATGTATCGTGTGTGTGTGTGTATATGTATCGTGTGTCGGGGATATGTATCGTGTGTATGTATCGTGTGTCGGGTATATGTATCGTGTGTATGTATCGTGTGTGTGTGTGTGTGTATATGTATCGTGTGTGTGTATGTCAGATATATGTATCGTATGTATGTATCGGTGTGTATGTCGGATATATGTATCGTATGTATGTATCACGTGTGTGTGTATATGTATCGTGTGTGTGTATGTCGGATATATGTATCGTATGTGTGTGTGTGTATATGTATCGTGTGTGTGTGTGTATGTCAGATATATGTATCGTATGTCGTATGTATCGTGTGTGTGTGTCGGGTATATGTATCGTGTGTGTGTGTGTATGTCAGATATATGTATCGTATGTATGTATCGGTGTGTATGTCGGATATATGTATCGTATGTATTGTGTCGGGTATATGTATTGTGTGTGTGTGTATGTCAGATATATGTATCGTATGTCGTATGTATCGTGTGTGTGTGTCAGGTATATGTATCGTGTGTGTGTATGTCAGATATATGTATCGTATGTGTGTGTGTGTATATGTATCGTGTGTGTGTGTGTGTATGTCAGATATATGTATCGTATGTCGTATGTATCGTGTGTGTGTGTCGGGTATATGTATCGTGTGTGTGTATGTCAGATATATGTATCGTATGTGTGTGTGTGTATATGTATCGTGTGTGTGTATGTCAGATATATGTATCGTATGTCGTATGTATCGTGTGTGTGTGTCGGGTATATGTATCGTGTGTATGTATCGTGTTTGTGTGTGTATGTCAGATATATGTATCGTATGTATGTATCGGTGTGTATGTCGGATATATGTATCGTATGTATTGTGTCGGGTATATGTATTGTGTGTGTGTGTATGTCAGATATATGTATGGTATGTATGTATCGTATGGTCATACATGCCGCCCCCTGGCTGCCCGCGTCGATGTTTTGTGGTGGTATGGGACTCCGGTAACCCCGCGTATTGATTTCTTCCGGTCTTTTCTCAGGAGTCCCCGGGGAAGACGTTGAGATGGAACGTGTGGACGGGGGAAGAGATCCCGGCCGGGGGGCTGTCACGGAGGAGAGGAAGGGAGAGGACAGCGAGGTCCTCGAAAGAGCTTTGAAGGAGGCCGAGCGCCTGGGGAGCCGGGGGGGTTCGGGAAGCCGGACCACGTCAGATGTCAGCGGCCCCCTCCTGGAGATGTTCACGGCCATCAGCGGCAGCCACGTGGCCATCCGCAGCCAGCAGGTGGGCGAGCCGGAGTTTAGCCGCGAGCAGAAGACGGCCATGCTGCTCGAGCTCTACGACTCCAAGCCCCTCGTCTTCCTGGAGCGATTCCGCAAGGTGCTGAGAGAGGAGCATTTAGTGTGTTTCAGCCACCTCGGCGGGGACTACGCCGCCGACTACTACTTTAAGGAGATCCGCAAGGCCTCGCTCAACAAGGTTAATCGCACCCGAATCCGGAACAAGAGGTACGCGGCTCTCCAGCAGCTTATCGCGGGTAGGCAGTCCCTCTCTCCATTCATAGTGCTATCGAGATACTCTGCGTGTTTATACGGCCCGCGTGTTCGGTGTGTAGATACTCTGCGTGGTTATACGGCCCGCGTGTTCGGTGTGTGTGTAGATACTCTGCGTGGTTATACGGCCCGCGTGTTCGGTGTGTAGATACTCTGCGTGGTTATACGGCCCCGCGTGTTCGGTGTGTGTGTAGATACTCTGCGTGGTTATACGGCCCGCGTGTTCGGTGTGTGTGTAGATACTCTGCGTGGTTATACGGCCCGCGTGTTCGGTGTGTAGATACTCTGCGTGGTTATACGGCCCCGCGTGTTCGGTGTGTGTGTAGATACTCTGCGTGGTTATACGGCCCCGCGTGTTCGGTGTGTGTGTAGATACTCTGCGTGGTTATACGGCCCGCGTGTTCGGTGTGTGTGTAGATACTCTGCGTGGTTATACGGCCCCGCGTGTTCGGTGTGTGTAGATACTCTGCGTGGTTATACGGCCCCGCGTGTTCGGTGTGTGTAGATACTCTGCGTGGTTATACGGCCCGCGTGTTCGGTGTGTGTGTAGATACTCTGCGTGGTTATACGGCCCGCGTGTTCGGTGTGTGTGTAGATACTCTGCGTGGTTATACGGCCCCGCGTGTTCGGTGTGTAGATACTCTGCGTGGTTATACGGCCCCGCGTGTTCGGTGTGTAGATACTCTGCGTGGTTATACGGCCCGCGTGTTCGGTGTGTGTGTAGATACTCTGCGTGGTTATACGGCCCCGCGTGTTCGGTGTGTGTGTAGATACTCTGCGTGGTTATACGGCCCCGCGTGTTCGGTGTGTAGATACTCTGCGTGGTTATACGACCCCGCGTGTTCGGTGTGTAGATACTCTGCGTGGTTATACGGCCCGCGTGTTCGGTGTGTGTGTAGATACTCTGCGTGGTTATACGGCCCGCGTGTTCGGTGTGTGTGTAGATACTCTGCGTGGTTATACGGCCCGCGTGTTCGGTGTGTAGATACTCTGCGTGGTTATACGGCCCGCGTGTTCGGTGTGTGTGTAGATACTCTGTGTTGTCATGTAGCGCGCTGTTTAGTGGATAAGCGCTCGGTGTGTTGTGCCGGCAGCGGGGGAGTATTTCAGTGACGAGCAGATGCGCGCCCGTGACCCCCTCATGTATGAGCATTACGTGGGGCAGTACCAGAGCGAGGAGGAGATCATGGCCCAGAACAGCAAGGACTTGGCCCAGGCCAGCAGCCTCTCCGACGTTCTCCTCAACTCCTGCCAGGAACAGACCTTACAGAGGAGGCTGCGGGCCCAGCGGGAGACGGAGGACAGCTGCATGGAGGAGGAGGAAGAGGAAGAGGACGGCGAAGAGGAAGGTAACCTTATCACAGGGGGTCTTATCCCAAAGTCTGCTGATTTATCTATACATTATACAGGGGGCCGGTCACTGATTTATCTATACATTATACAGGGCCGGTCACTGATTTATCTATACATTATACAGGGGGCCGGGTCACTGATTTATCTATACATTATACAGGGGGCCGGTCACTGATTTATCTATACATTATACAGGGCCGGTCACTGATTTATCTATTCATTATACAGGGGGCTGGTCACTGATTTATCTATACATTATACAGGGGCCGGTCACTGATTTATCTATACATTATACAGGGGCTGGTCACTGATTTATCTATACATTATACAGGGGCTGGTCACTGATTTATCTATACATTATACAGGGGCCGGTCACTGATTTATCTATACATTATACAGGGGCCGGTCACTGATTTATCTATACATTATACAGGGGCCGGTCACTGATTTATCTATACATTATACAGGGGCCGGTCACTGATTTATCTATACATTATACAGGGCCAGCTCAGCCCTATATGCAGGAGAGGCTCCCTGGGGTGGCCGTCTTGTTTTTCTGGCAGTCTGCCGCTGGGGGGGGGGCAACGACTAAAAGCCTAAACATGGGGTCAGAGATGAAACTCCTGAGGGCCATACTGCGGCCCCCGGCCCCCACGCTGGGCGTCCGGACTTCATTCGCTCTTTTTTTTTTTCTCTTGCGAAGAGTCCGAGCTGTGTGAGGCGGAGAGGCCGCCGGTGGACGGTGAGGAGCGAGCCTTGATGCGGGAGGAATTCGTCAGCCGCATGCACCAGAGATTCCTGGACGGGGAGGAGCGAGACTTTGATTACAGGTGAGAGGAGCGCGGCTCGCTGTAGGGGGAGGGCAGACTCCGCCCCCCCCGAAGCCCCCCTCTGTCTGTCGCCCTCGGAGGGTCTCGCCGCGTCTCTCATTGCTCCGTTTTGACTTTTTCTCTCTTTGCAGTGAAATCGATGATAACCCGGATTTTGATAATTTGGATATTGTTACTCATGATGAAGAGGAGCGTTACTTCGATGATGATGATGATGATGATGATGATGATGATGACACAGAGGAGATGGGAGGAGTCTCTGACATGTTAGAGAATGAAACATTAAAGGGAATTAGTGAGTGAGCTCTCCGAGTATCCCCAGAATTCTTGGCCCCCGCCGCGTGTCGCCCCAACATCGGCCGTGTCCCCCCAACATCGGCCGTGTCCCCGAAAGAGCCGACGGGGGGGGGTTATTGTGTTCTGACTGTTACATGAAATGCCCAGCAGGTGGCAGCAGGCTGGCAGGGTTTGTTTGTCCTGCGTGTGGCTCTTACCGCTCTGCTTCCCGCGGGAGAGGCCTCGGCGTACAGAACTCTGCGTGGCCAATGGGAGGTCCGCGAGTGTGAGGCTCCGTCCCCATTGGTCGCTCGTTATATGTACTCATGAAACCCGGCGCCCTGGAAACGCTTCTGGGTTTTAGGCTCTGGCGCCCTGGAGTTCTAGAGCTGGTTCTAGAGCATCGTCCTCACTGCCAGTGAATTGCTGCAGGTTCTCTGGCTCCTAACCTCCATTCACACCCGTGCTTGCTGGCTGAGGATCATGAGAGTGATTGTGATCGTTTCTATATCGCATCGGAATACGCTGAAGTTTATCGTTTCTTAAAGCCGTGTTTTTTTAATTCATGTCGTCTTCGTTTTTTACGCGACGTTTCTGTTCCTCCTTCCACCGGCTTTTCAGAAGAATTCCAGCCGGCGTAACCATGGCGATAAGCGTCGGGTCCTGAGTGTTCTCAACACCGGCCAGGGTTAAAGAGACCCCCGAAGAAATCCCAGTTTAAATTATCAACCTCCCAGTTTATACAGACGTGCCCCCCCCGCCGCTCCCTTCGGCCCCCGCTTTATAGATTATATAATTCCTGATACATTTCCGGCTCCTTCCTAACCCCTAGATAGTTACCCAGCGGGGCAGAACGCCAGGGCCGGCCACCTGCTGAGTCAGGTTGGCTCCGTGACAGCTCTGGGCAAACCCCCCCGCGTCACGGCGGTCTCCAGTACGTACGAGTCAGCCTCGGCAAGCGCAGACCTGTTTGCATGAGCCGTCCGTGATTCCTGCGCGGCTTCTGCCCGTCCCGCACGATGTTCCGGGGAAGGGATCCGTCGCGATTAACCCTCTGTGTGCCGGCGGGGAGCGCTAGAAATGATCGCTTTTGTATTTAAGCTAAATTTACCTTGAAAGGCGAGAGAGAGACTGCTGTGACTACGACTCCCATTACGCACAGCCAGTCCTGTGCTGCCCCCTTTACCTTTCTTCTGTAACATCGGACGCCCCGCAGTCCGCTCCCCGTCTATAAGATTAATATGTCATTTAGGGTGAGATCCCGCTCGGCCCCCCGGACAGCGGGCTTCCTGAATATCACACTTTAATAATTCCCGGCCCCGCCGGACGCCCAAACCCCCCTCAGAGAGAAAAACTGCTGCAAAAGCAGGCTCTGACACGCTGTTGCCATAGAAACTGCAGAGGTAACCCTTCAGAGGAAGGAATAAAACGACAGCGCAGTGAATGTTTTGTGTCAGTGGGTCAGGTTGGTAACTCGGGCCGGCCCCCGTGGCCCCCAGGAGTCCGGTATAATGTTCCGGGTTTGCTGTACAGTCAGGACCCCGTATAATGTTTACTGGGGGGGCTGGGAAGCTCAGAGTGCCAGAATATTTACGAGCAGATGCCGCGCAAGCAGGAGACTCATGTGGTTTCTGGTAACGCTGATTAACAAGGAGACCCCCTGCTGCCCCCCCCAGCAGAGTCCTGAATCAAAGGCTCCGAAATCGCAGTGACTCACAAAAAGTAATGAGGGCCGATGGTGCCCCCTAACCCCCCCCAATACACAGACCCCCCCCTCCTTCTATGAATGCGAGTCGAGTTTTCTCATAAATTCAGAGCGGAGTTTTTTGGGCTGGAAGTGAAAATATTTGGTAATAAATTTTCATTCTTTTCCTGTATTTTTGCCCCAGACGGTGCGGGCGATTCAACGACCCGGCGGGGGCAGCGTGCGTTTTGGGGGTCGATCAGCCGCTGTGGATCCTTGAAGTAGTTGTTATAGGGATCGGCCTTCAGGCTCCGTCTCGGGACAGTAAATGAAATGCAGCTCGGTGACCCATCGGAGGGGACGTGACACATCGGAGGGGGGGCAGTGACACATCGGGGGGTCCGCGGTCGCTCTTTTTCCGCGGAGGGGGAGAGACGGTAGTCATTGTTTCGTTACAGGAGCTTTACAAATAGTTTGAGGGCAATAATTATAGCTCAGAGTGGGCCGGTGCCCCCCCACCCGTGCGCCAGACGGGGAGGAATAAGCTTTTTCCATTCGGATGCTTACTTTCTTCCACCGCAAAGCTTCGAGCGGCTCTGTCACTTTCCCCAAACCCTCCGCGTCCCGCGCTCTGCACTCAATGAACCCGCGTGGGGGCGATTCATGTATATGTAGCAGAAGCCCCCCCTTTGTGCGTGGCCCCTGGGAGCCGCCGTCTTCACTTCCTGCTGGATCGTTCCTCCCCGTTGTCTCTCTCGTACTGTTAAGTTGCTGATTGTAGTTGATTGGTTCAGGCAGTATTTGTGGGCGGGTGGGCACTGTATAGGGCGATTGGGTATTCAATCAGTTTGAGCCTCGCGGGACCGTGGCGCTGGAGGCGGGACCGTGGCGCTGGAGGCGGGGTTGTGGCGCTGGAGGCGGGGTCGTGCCTTCGCTTTTGGTGTTATTGCCCCTCGCGGGGCAGATGGGTGAGTCTTTTCCGAGTCATTGAGCCGGAATCTGCAAAACGAGGAATAAAACCGACCGGATCTGACGATGAGATAAACGGATCGGAGCCGCGGACGGAGAGGGCAGGAAATCCGCGGAATTCACTAACCAGACGATGCCCGCAT
>NC_071094.1:46551897-46631897 GCF_027358695.1 Spea bombifrons | reverse complement strand
CGCAGCGCTGTACAATGTGTTATTATTATTATTTATATATCGCCGTCATACTCCGCAGCGCTGTACAATGTGTGTTATTATTATTTATATATCGCCGTCATACTCCGCAGCGCTGTACAATGTGTGTTATTATTATTATTTATATATCACCATCATACTCCGCAGCGCTGTACAATGTGTGTTATTATTATTATTTATATATCGCCGTCATACTCCGCAGCGCTGTACAATGTGTTATTATTATTATTATTTATATATCGCCGGCATACTCCGCAGCGCTGTACAATGTGTGTTATTATTATTTATATATCGCCGTCATACTCCTCAGCGCTGTACAATGTGTGTTATTATTATTTATATATCGCCGTCATACTCCGCAGCGCTGTACAATGTGTGTTATTATTTATATATCGCCGTCATACTCCGCAGCGCTGTACAATGTGTGTTATTATTATTAATATATCGCCGTCATACTCCGCAGCGCTGTACAATGTGTGTTATTATTATTTATATATCGCCGTCATACTCCGCAGCGCTGTACAATGTGTTATTATTATTTATATATCGTCGTCATACTCCGCAGCGCTGTACAATGTGTTATTATTATTATTTATATATCGCCGTCATACTCCGCAGCGCTGTACAATGTGTGTTATTATTATTTATATATCGCCGTCATACTCCGCAGCGCTGTACAATGTGTGTTATTATTATTTATATATCGCCATCATACTCCGCAGCGCTGTACAATGTGTTATTATTATTTATATATCGCCGTCATACTCCGCAGCGCTGTACAATGTGTGTTATTATTATTATTTATATATCGCCGTCATACTCCGCAGCGCTGTACAATGTGTGTTATTATTATTTATATATCGCCGTCATACTCCGCAGCGCTGTACAATGTGTTATTATTATTTATATATCGCCGTCATACTCCGCAGCGCTGTACAATGTGTTATTATTATTTATATATCACCGTCATACTCCGCAGCGCTGTACAATGTGTTATTATTATTTATATATCGCTGTCATACTCCGCAGCGCTGTACAATGTGTGTTATTATTATTTATATATCGCCGTCATACTCCGCAGCGCTGTACAATGTGTTATTATTATTTATATATCGCCGTCATACTCCGCAGCGCTGTACAATGTGTGTTATTATTATTTATATATCGCCGTCATACTCCGCAGCGCTGTACAATGTGTGTTATTATTATTATTTATATATCGCCGTCATACTCCGCAGCGCTGTACAATGTGTTATTATTATTTATATATCGCCGTCATACTCCGCAGCGCTGTACAATGTGTGTTATTATTATTATTTATATATCGCCGTCATACTCCGCAGCGCTGTACAATGTGTGTTATTATTATTTATATATCGCCGTCATACTCCGCAGCGCTGTACAATGTGTTATTATTTATATATCGCCGTCATACTCCGCAGCGCTGTACAATGTGTTATTATTATTATTTATATATCGCCGTCATACTCCGCAGCGCTGTACAATGTGTTATTATTATTTATATATCGCCGTCATACTCCGCAGCGCTGTACAATGTGTGTTATTATTATTTATATATTGCCGTCATACTCCGCAGCGCTGTACAATGTGTTATTATTATTATTTATATATCGCCGTCATACTCCGCAGCGCTGTACAATGTGTGTTATTATTATTTATATATCGCCGTCATACTCCGCAGCGCTGTACAATGTGTGTTATTATTTATATATCGCTGTCATACACCGCAGCGCTGTACAATGTGTTATTATTATTTATATATCGCCGTCATACTCCGCAGCGCTGTACAATGTGTTATTATTATTTATATATCGCCGTCATACTCCGCAGCGCTGTACAATGTGTGTTATTATTATTTATATATCGCTGTCATACACCGCAGCGCTGTACAATGTGTTATTATTATTATTTATATATCGCCGTCATACTCCGCAGCGCTGTACAATGTGTTATTATTATTTATATATCGCCGTCATACTCCGCAGCGCTGTACAATGTGTTATTATTATTTATATATCGCCGTCATACTCCGCAGCGCTGTACAATGTGTGTTATTATTATTTATAGATCGCCATCATACTCCGCAGCGCTGTACAATGTGTTATTATTATTTATATATCGCCGTCATACTCCGCAGTGCTGTACAATGTGTGTTATTATTATTTATATATCGCCGTCATACTCCGCAGCGCTGTACAATGTGTTATTATTATTATTTATATATCGCCGGCATACTCCGCAGCGCTGTACAATGTGTGTTATTATTATTATTTATATATCGCTGTCATACTCCGCAGCGCTGTACAATGTGTGTTATTATTATTTATATATCGCCGTCATACTCCGCAGCGCTGTACAATGTGTTATTATTATTTATATCGCCGTCATACTCCGCAGCGCTGTACAATGTGTGTTATTATTATTTATATATCGCCGTCATACTCCGCAGCGCTGTACAATGTGTTATTATTATTTATATATCGCCGTCATACTCCGCAGCGCTGTACAAAGCGTGTTATTATTATTATTTATATATCGCCCTCATACTCCGCAGCGCTGTACAATGTGTTATTATTATTTATATATCGCCGTCATACTCCGCAGCGCTGTACAATGTGTGTTATTATTATTATTTATATATCGCCCTCATACTCCGCAGCGCTGTACAATGTGTTATTATTATTTATATATCGCCGTCATACTCCGCAGCGCTGTACAATGTGTTATTATTATTATTTATATATCACCGTCATACTCCGCAGCGCTGTACAATGTGTGTTATTATTATTTATATATCGCCGTCATACTCCGCAGCGCTGTACAATGTGTGTTATTATTATTTATATATCGGCGTCATACTCTGCAGCGCTGTACAATGTGTGTTATTATTATTTATATATCGCCATCATACTCCGCAGCGCTGTACAATGTGTGTTATTATTTATATATCGCCGTCATACTCCGCAGCGCTGTACAATGTGTTATTATTATTTATATATCGCCGTCATACTCCGCAGCGCTGTACAATGTGTGTTATTATTATTATTTATATATCACCGTCATACTCCGCAGCGCTGTACAATGTGTGTTATTATTATTTATATATCGCCGTCATACTCCGCAGCGCTGTACAATGTGTTATTATTTATATATCGCCGTCATACTCCGCAGCGCTGTACAATGTGTTATTATTATTATTTATATATCGCCGTCATACTCCGCAGCGCTGTACAATGTGTTATTATTATTTATATATCGCCGTCATACTCCGCAGCGCTGTACAATGTGTGTTATTATTATTTATATATTGCCGTCATACTCCGCAGCGCTGTACAATGTGTTATTATTATTATTTATATATCGCCGTCATACTCCGCAGCGCTGTACAATGTGTGTTATTATTATTTATATATCGCCGTCATACTCCGCAGCGCTGTACAATGTGTGTTATTATTATTTATATATCGCCGTCATACTCCGCAGCGCTGTACAATGTGTGTTATTATTATTTATATATCGCCGTCATACTCCGCAGCGCTGTACAATGTGTGTTATTATTATTATTTATATATCGCCGTCATACTCCGCAGCGCTGTACAATGTGTTATTATTATTTATATATCACCGTCATACTCCGCAGCGCTGTACAATGTGTTGTTATTATTATTTATATATCGCCCTCATACTCCGCAGCGCTGTACAATGTGTGTTGTTATTATTTATATATCGCCGTCATACTCCGCAGCGCTGTACAATGTGTTATTATTATTTATATATCGCCGTCATACTCCGCAGCGCTGTACAATGTGTTATTATTATTTATATATCGCCGTCATACTCCGCAGCGCTGTACAATGAGTGTTGTTATTATTTATATGTCGCCGTCATACTCCGCAGCGCTGTACAATGTGTGTTATTATTTATATATCGCCGTCATACTCCGCAGCGCTGTACAATGTGTGTTATTATTATTTATATATCGCCGTCATACTCCGCAGCGCTGTACAATGTGTTATTATTATTTATATATCGCCGTCATACTCCGCAGCGCTGTACAATGTGTGTTATTATTATTTATATATCGCCGTCATACTCCGCAGCGCTGTACAATGTGTGTTATTATTGCTTATATATCGCCGTCATACTCCGCAGCGCTGTACAATGTGTGTTATTATTTATATATCGCTGTCATACACCGCAGCGCTGTACAATGTGTTATTATTATTTATATATCGCCGTCATACTCCGCAGCGCTGTACAATGTGTTATTATTATTTATATATCGCCGTCATACTCCGCAGCGCTGTACAATGTGTGTTATTATTATTTATATATCGCTGTCATACACCGCAGCGCTGTACAATGTGTGTTATTATTATTTATATATCGCCGTCATACTCCACAGCGCTGTACAATGTGTGTTATTATTATTTATATATCGCCGTCATACTCCGCAGCGCTGTACAATGTGTTATTATTATTATTTATATATCGCCGTCATACTCCGCAGCGCTGTACAATGTGTTATTATTATTTATATATCGCCGTCATACTCCGCAGCGCTGTACAATGTGTGTTATTATTATTATTTATATATCGCCGTCATACTCCGCAGCGCTGTACAATGTGTTATTATTATTTATATATCGCTGTCATACTCCGCAGCGCTGTACAATGTGTGTTATTATTATTTATATATCGCCGTCATACTCCGCAGCGCTGTACAATGTGTTATTATTATTATTTATATATCGCCGTCATACTCCGCAGCGCTGTACAATGTGTGTTATTATTATTTATATATCGCCGTCATACTCCGCAGCGCTGTACAATGTGTTATTATTATTTATATATCGCCGTCATACTCCGCAGCGCTGTACAATGTGTGTTATTATTATTTATATATCGCCGTCATACTCCGCAGCGCTGTACAATGTGTGTTATTATTATTATTTATATATCGCCGTCATACTCCGCAGCGCTGTACACTGTGTTATTATTATTTATATATCGCCGTCATACTCCGCAGCGCTGTACAATGTGTTATTATTATTATTTATATATCGCCGTCATACTCCGCAGCGCTGTACAATGTGTGTTATTATTATTTATATATCGCCGTCATACTCCGCAGCGCTGTACAATGTGTGTTGTTATTATTTATATATCGCCGTCATACTCCGCAGCGCTGTACAATGTGTTATTATTATTTATATATCGCCGTCATACTCCGCAGCGCTGTACAATGTGTTATTATTATTTATATATCGCCGTCATACTCCGCAGCGCTGTACAATGTGTTATTATTATTTATATATCGCCGTCATACTCCGCAGCGCTGTACAATGTGTGTTATTATTATTTATATATCGCCGTCATACTCCGCAGCGCTGTACAATGAGTGTTGTTATTATTTATATGTCGCCGTCATACTCCGCAGCGCTGTACAATGTGTTATTATTATTTATATATCGCCGTCATACTCCGCAGCGCTGTACAATGTGTTATTATTATTTATATATCGCCGTCATACTCCGCAGCGCTGTACAATGTGTTATTATTATTTATATATCGCCGTCATACTCCGCAGCGCTGTACAATGTGTTATTATTATTATTTATATATCGCCGTCATACTCCGCAGCGCTGTACAATGTGTGTTATTATTATTATTTATATATCGCCGTCATACTCCGCAGCGCTGTACAATGTGTGTTGTTATTATTATTTATATATCGCCGTCATACTCCGCAGCGCTGTACAATGTGTTATTATTATTTATATATCGCCGTCATACTCCGCAGCGCTGTACAATGAGTGTTGTTATTATTTATATGTCGCCGTCATACTCCGCAGCGCTGTACAATGTGTTATTATTATTTATATATCGCCGTCATACTCCGCAGCGCTGTACAATGTGTGTTATTATTATTTATATATCGCCGTCATACTCCGCAGCGCTGTACAATGTGTTATTATTATTTATATATCGCCGCCATACTCCGCAGCGCTGTACAATGTGTTATTATTATTATTTATATATCGCCGTCATACTCCGCAGCGCTGTACAATGTGTGTTATTATTATTTATATATCACCGTCATACTCCGCAGCGCTGTACAATGTGTGTTATTATTATTTATATATCGCCGTCATACTCCGCAGCGCTGTACAATGTGTGTTATTATTATTATTTATATATCGCCGTCATACTCCGCAGCGCTGTACAATGTGTGTTATTATTATTATTTATATATCGCCGTCATACTCCGCAGCGCTGTACAATGTGTGTTATTATTATTTATATATCGCCGTCATACTCCGCAGCGCTGTACAATGTGTGTTATTATTATTTATATATCGCCGTCATACTCCGCAGCGCTGTACAATGTGTGTTATTATTATTATTTATATATCGCCGTCATACTCCGCAGCGCTGTACAATGTGTTATTATTATTTATATATCGCCGTCATACTCCGCAGCGCTGTACAATGTGTTATTATTTATATATCGCCGTCATACTCCGCAGCGCTGTACAATGTGTTATTATTATTATTTATATATCGCCGTCATACTCCGCAGCGCTGTACAATGTGTGTTATTATTATTTATATATCGCTGTCATACTCCGCAGCGCTGTACAATGTGTGTTATTATTATTATTTATATATCGCCGTCATACTCCGCAGCGCTGTACAATGTGTGTTATTATTATTTATATATCGCCGTCATACTCCGCAGCGCTGTACAATGTGTGTTATTATTATTTATATATCGCCGTCATACTCCGCAGCGCTGTACAATGTTATTATTATTTATATATCGCCGTCATACTCCGCAGCGCTGTACAATGTGTTATTATTATTATTTATATATCGCCGTCATACTCCGCAGCGCTGTACAATGTGTGTTATTATTTATATATCGCCGTCATACTCCGCAGCGCTGTACAATGTGTGTTATTATTATTTATATATCGCCGTCATACTCCGCAGCGCTGTACAATGTGTGTTATTATTATTTATATATCGCCGTCATACTCCGCAGCGCTGTACAATGTGTGTTATTATTATTATTTATATATCGCCGTCATACTCCGCAGCGCTGTACAATGTGTTATTATTATTATTTATATATCGCCGTCATACTCCGCAGCGCTGTACAATGTGTGTTATTATTATTATTTATATATCGCCGTCATACTCCGCAGCGCTGTACAATGTGTTATTATTATTATTTATATATCGCCGTCATACTCCGCAGCGCTGTACAATGTGTTATTATTATTATTTATATATCGCCGTCATACTCCGCAGCGCTGTACAATGTGTGTTATTATTATTTATATATCGCCGTCATACTCCGCAGCGCTGTACAATGTGTTATTATTATTTATATATCGCCGTCATACTCCGCAGCGCTGTACAATGTGTGTTATTATTTATATATCGCCGTCATACTCCGCAGCGCTGTACAATGTGTTATTATTATTATTTATATATCGCCGTCATACTCCGCAGCGCTGTACAATGTGTGTTATTATTATTTATATATCGCTGTCATACTCCGCAGCGCTGTACAATGTGTGTTATTATTATTATTTATATATCGCCGTCATACTCCGCAGCGCTGTACAATGTGTGTTATTATTATTTATATATCGCCGTCATACTCCGCAGCGCTGTACAATGTGTGTTATTATTATTTATATATCGCCGTCATACTCCGCAGCGCTGTACAATGTTATTATTATTTATATATCGCCGTCATACTCCGCAGCGCTGTACAATGTGTTATTATTATTATTTATATATCGCCGTCATACTCCGCAGCGCTGTACAATGTGTGTTATTATTTATATATCGCCGTCATACTCCGCAGCGCTGTACAATGTGTGTTATTATTATTTATATATCGCCGTCATACTCCGCAGCGCTGTACAATGTGTGTTATTATTATTTATATATCGCCGTCATACTCCGCAGCGCTGTACAATGTGTGTTATTATTATTATTTATATATCGCCGTCATACTCCGCAGCGCTGTACAATGTGTTATTATTATTATTTATATATCGCCGTCATACTCCGCAGCGCTGTACAATGTGTGTTATTATTATTATTTATATATCGCCGTCATACTCCGCAGCGCTGTACAATGTGTTATTATTATTATTTATATATCGCCATCATACTCCGCAGCGCTGTACAATGTGTTATTATTATTTATATATCGCCGTCATACTCCGCAGCGCTGTACAATGTGTGTTATTATTATTTATATATCGCCGTCATACTCCGCAGCGCTGTACAATGTGTTATTATTATTATTTATATATCGCCGTCATACTCCGCAGCGCTGTACAATGTGTTATTATTATTTATATATCGCCGTCATACTCCGCAGCGCTGTACAATGTGTGTTATTATTATTTATATATCGCCGTCATACTCCGCAGCGCTGTACAATGTGTATTATTATTATTATTTATATGTCGCCGTCATACTCCGCAGCGCATACTCCCGCCCCCACCCACCCCCGTCCTGTCTTATTGTATGATGTTTGCATGTTACCCCCCCGTGTGCTGGCCCCTCCCCCGCAGCCAGATTTTATTGTAAATATACAGAGATCAGGACCACCTAGAAGTCGTGATGCCCCCCCATCCGCCTCCTGTCCTGAGGAGTCACCGGCAGCTCCCATCATGAGTGGAAACCCAGAACCCGCCGGCAGATCGGCCCCATCCGGCCCCCGTCTAGTCTGTAAAGACTCAAACCTTAATCAGTCGTTGGTCTCGTCTCAGATTCAGGAGCCGTATGTCTATCCCATGCATGTTTATTACCCTCTACCACCTCTGCTGGGAGGCTGTTCCACTTATCCACCACCCTCTCAGTAAAGTAAAACTTCTTTCCTTTCTGCCTCGGCCTCTGACCCTCTGGTTTTGTGACCCTCTGTTCATGTAAACAGGATGCGGCCCCCGGGCCCAGGAAGTGGACTGTCTTCGTCAGGAAGCTGGGGGTCTCTTTCTCAGGCGCGGCATCAATGCTTTGGGGATGGAGTAACTGAGCCGCCCCCGGGAGTGGGGGGTTTACGGCTGGACGGGGTAACCGCAAAGTCTGTGGTCTGATAAGATGGATGGGGGTTGTGGGATTCCTTCATCCTGACACCAAGTCCAAAGCCCAATCTACACCAATCACCCCCCATGCCTCCCTCTTACCCCCCGTTAACCCTTCCTGGGGGCAAATGAAAAGCCCTTAAATTCCCAGGCAGGTTAGCAAAAGCCCCCGAGCTGCCCCCCTTTTACCCCCATTTACAGCAGTGAGTACACAGGGGGGGGTTATATATCACAGCTGCCCCCCACCAAATGCTTAGGAATCTAAAACAGCCGGGGCTTTTTAAGGGTTAATCCCCCAATGCACGTTTTTTAGATTGCCAGCTCCTGTGCGCGGGATCCTTTCAGCTTCTGTTCCCCCGTTGTACTGCGCTGCGGAATGTGACGGTGCTATATACATAATCTGGTTCTTTCACTGTGTATTTAGACTGGCATCGAAGTGGTTAATACCCCCCAGGACTGGCATCTTCCACTCTGGTGCAAACCCTGCTGCAGCCAAGAAAGGGTTAACACCGGCGGCGATCGGGGCGGGTCCATCCAAATTAGGGTGTCGTCGGACGTCTCTGGGGGGGCCCGCGGAGTTCCCTCTCCCCATTAACCTCTACTATGCCTCCCAGCGCTAAATACCTACCTGGGGTGAATGGGTTAAAGTGAGAAAAAAATATTGTTTAAAAAGCAGGAGAAGCCGTCGGCTGAGAGTTTCCTGGGCCGGGGGGGGGGGGGGGGGGGGCCACGCTATTTATAACCCGCCGCCAGATAGAAAGGGTGAGTCTGCACTTTCTCCTCATCCCCCAGCTACCCCCCCTCTCTCCCCTCTCCCCTCTCTCCCCTCTCTCCTCTCTAATTATAAGGTACAGTTCACCTGATAGAAAACAGATGTCTGAGCAGCTGAGAGGGTTAAACCCCAGGGGTCTGACGGTGCAACTTAACCCTGACAGCGGCACCACGCCACGCACCCACTACTACACAGCGCAGAGAGCGGCAGTGCCACCCCGCCGCGCACCCACTACTACACAGCACAGAGAGCGGCAGTGCCATGCATCCACTACTACACAGCGCAGAGAGCCGCAGCCTCCCCCTCACACACTAGTACTCTGTGCTGTACGTTTGTGGCAGGAAGCGGCTCTCGTGACGTTTGAGGCCGAAGCTAAAAACAGCTGCTTCTCCTCAGCGAGTCCCTCCGGCCCGACCTCCCCGATCACTCTCAGCCGCTGCGTCTACTCTGATATATATTTATACACTGTGTGTATATACGTGTGACACGGCGAATGCTCCGCCCACTGCGGGGAGACACGGACAGAGAGGAGCTATGGGGCACGGCGATTGCTCCGCCCACTGCGGGGCGACACAGGAATTGCCCCCTGACATTCTGACCTATCAGGTCCCAGCAGCCGGTTTCCTGGAGGGCGCCGGTGCAGATAAAAGCCCTTCAGGAGACGTGGAGCGGGGTGATAAGAGGCGGACGGGAAGCTCCCGGGGCAGATCTGGGCGGCTCGTGTTCCCCGCGGGGTTATTTATGGACCCGGCAGCTGCTGCGTCGAGCCCTTTAAAGAATGGCATCCTGTGTCAGCAGCCAGCGCGGGGTTAACGTGCACGGTGTGGCGGCCGGGGGCATTAAGTCACCTGTCAGACCCTCGAGATTCGCCCTTCGGGAATCCGGTCGCCGCCCAGGACCCTGCAGAGCGTCTCTATGTGAAACACTCTGCAGCGATGCTGCCCTGGGCACGAGGGGCAAATAGCCTGGACCTGGAACACAGCGAGGGGAGAGCAGCCTGGAGGGTGTGTGAAAGAGCCCCAGGTGCGTGGCCCCCCAGGTGCGTGGCCCCCCAGCCGCCACTGCTTCCTGGCCAACACAGCCGCCCTCCCCTCCTCTCCTTAGTTTGAATGATTCCAGGAAATCGACTGAATCAGGGTCCGATGACAGGAAGTGACATCAGAAATAAACG
Organism: Spea bombifrons; assembly: GCF_027358695.1. NCBI lineage: Eukaryota > Metazoa > Chordata > Amphibia > Anura > Pelobatidae > Spea > Spea bombifrons. The sequence continues at coordinate 46,620,802 of NC_071094.1, read as the reverse complement.
TTGTTACAGGGTCACCGTACCCAAGGCTGGGTCCCCCTGTTTGAGGGCTGAGGAATCCCCGGTCAGTCCCTCATACGGAGCTCCTGCTATCCACGGATCAGTCAGACCACAGAACCCGACGCCAAACCCCATTATCTCGGGGAGGACATAGGGAATGGATCCGGTACGGGGATAAGTGATATGATGGGTCCCCCCCCCTTGTTATCCCCCCTGTAGTGCGGGGGCCGGCGGGGCAGACAGGGCTGTGCTGGCTGATTAAGAGCCCCAGCCGGGTTACCCGATCGTCTCTTTGAAGGCCGGAGCTGCAGCCACATTCAGTCTCTGGGCCGGATATAAAATATCACCGGGTCATGTGATCAGAACAGGGACACAGACGCTCCATGACCCGGCTAAACCGCACACCAACCCCCGACACACACCGATCCCCCAAAACACCGATCCCCCGACACATACCCTCCGACACAAACCGATCCCCCAACACACACCGATCCCCGACACAACGATCCCTGACACAACGATCCCTGACACACCGACCCCCACACACCGATCCCCCGACACACCGATCCCAAAAACACCGATCCCAAAAACACCCTCACACAACGAACGCTCTGTGCAAACTGCCCCCCGACAACCCGACCCAGAGTGCCACGAGAATGTCTGCCCGGGAGATGGGGTCGGGGCAGAAGCCGGGTGGGGGGGTGCAGGAGATGGGGGGGCAGAAGTTGGGGGCTGATTGAATGTTTTTTCGTCAGACGTCTCAGCCCAGCGTCCGCTCGTCACAGACTGGTTCCCCTGGAAGGATTCTGGGATTTCCGAGTCGTTTGTTGTGAAGCTTCCTCATGGGGCATGAGTCACCGGCTACCACCATGGCCGGCAGGAGGAGCCACATTACTAATAGTGTGTGTGGGGTTTGGCGCTGTACCTGTGCTGTGTATATTTGTGGCAGTGTAGTAGTAGTGGGTGCATGGCGCGGAGGCACTGCTGCTGTCTGTGTGTATGTGTGGCAGTGTAGTAGTAGTAGTAGTAGGTGTATGGCACGGAGGCACTGTTGCTGTCTGTGAATATGTGTGGCAGTGTAGTAGTAGTGGGTGCATGGCACAGAGGCACAGACTCACGGACGCCATTGATTCCTCCTTTTTTATTTTTTTTTAAATAAATTGATATAAAAGTAAAAAGGAAACGATTTTCTTTACAAACAGAAATGATTAACCCTTTCCTTCCCGGCCTCTGTGCATCGCTAGTCCGTCACACAATGCACCGCAACTCAAAATCCGGGGGCAACCGGACGCGTGAAATACCCCAATACCCCCCCCCCCGCCCCGGGGCTGATACAACGCATCACACATTCACGAGAAATGAGTGTCCGCTGTGACCCCCCGGAGGGGTATTTAACGTAACCGAGGATTTATAGTTCTGTTTGTGGTTTTAATACGTTTGGGGTCAATACACGATATTTCCGGCTCAAATCCAGTAAAATAAATATTATTTATAAAAATGGGGTATTTTCAGGAAATAAATCGAGAAACGTCTGAAACAAACCGCGAGAGATGAATAATTTCTGGGGAAAGAGTTCTCGGTCACAGGACTGTCCCCAAAACACGGGGACGCTGGCGTGTTTAAGGCCGGGGCGGTAGCTGCCCCTTTAATGCCAGCGTCCAATGACAGCAATGCCAGTTCTGATGGCCAATCACGTGTCTCGTTACTCTGAGGGTCACTGTCTCTCCCAGCAATTCCAGTGACTTTGATGAGTTTTCCCAGTTTAAAAGGGGGGCTCTGGGCCCCCCCAACTCCCTGACCGGGGCACCAAGGGGCTTTATGTCAGAATGTAGGGGCTTCTGCCCCCCCCATGTTATATAAACAGTTCGGGGTTCAGGTCGCGCTCTCTGCGGCGGCCGTGAGTCTCGGGGAGTCGTGGAAGTCAATGAAGGGTTAAACTGCCCGGAGACCGCAGTGTCACGTACAAGAAGAGTGTCCAGATTGGCCGCTATTCGAAGAACTGCCCCTTAACCCAGGGGCCACTCAGAGGACAGATCTCATCCTTGGCCCTCGAAGACGCGCTGTGTTGGGGTCTCTGTCCGCTGAGAGGTTCGGGGGCCGCCTTGCGGTCACCCCGTGTCTGTAGAAAGGGATGGGGGGGGTTGAAGCGGTTGGGGGTGGCAGCGGTCGGTGGGGGGCGCTGCCGGATGGCGTCGGGTTTCTCCGGGGTCACTGCGCTCGCTCGTGGTGAGTTTAGGGCCGAGTTTAGTACCGTCTGGCTGGTTCGGCCCCCGTGGACGCTCCCTCAGCTGCACTGGCAGGACTTCACCACCATGTTGGACAGTTTTTCCACCTTGGCGGTGCGCCCCACGTAGTAGATGATGGGGAGAGGGTCCAGGGCGTCGGGGACGCAGCAGGGGGATATGGAGGCTCCGGGGTTGTTCTGGTTATAGAGGGAGAGAACCTGCGGGACGGACATAAAACATTGGCGATAAGCGGCCCTCTGTGCCCACGATGAGGAGGGGGGCAAACGACGGGGCTGTTTGTAACTCTATGGGGTAAATTTACTTCATTCTGGGTGACGGAGGGCCAACCACGGCCAGCTTCTGCGGGGCGAAGACTCCGGGATTGGCCGTAACAGTGGGAGGAGTGTCACCCTTCCCCCCCTGGGATGTTAACCTGTAAATACCCCCCCCCCGGGATGTTAACCTGTAAATACCCCCCCCCCGGGTGGTCAGCAGGCTTGGATGCCCCAGCGGCCGCTCACCTTGCTGTACTGGGTGTCCATGCTCCAGATGAAGGGGCAATTCCCCAGACAGTAATTGGCGTCGTAGCCCTTCGGCTCGTGGATCCATTTCCACCCCAGGTCCTTGCGGAAGTTGATGAAGAGGGGCTTCACGCAGCAGTTGGGGCCATTATTCCTGCCAAGAGACGGTTCTGGGTCACCGACGGCCTAATCGCCCCATATACCCCCCGCCCCCCACCGCAGACACTCACGTGCGGCAGTAGTCTTGGTCCGTGGCCCTCCTCCGCCGGCTGTGGCCACTCTCCATGCGCGCCGCCGGGATGTAGGTGATCAGAAGGTACGGGAAGTAGGAGGCTTTCTGGCTCAAGCCGCCCATATCGCCCCGTTTCACGGAGAACCCTGGAGGAGAGAGAGAGCGCCCTGAGCACCGACCGCCCTGTCCTACACCCCACCGGGGCTTCTACAACCCTGTGATACCCCCATACCCAGCAAACGTTCCGAGCTCCTAGAGAAGAGGGGCATCAGGGGAGGAAAGAGGGGGCATCACAGGAATGGAGGGGATTTGGGGGCCTGAACAGGGAGAACTCGTTGCCACTAACTGGTGCAGGACTCGGGGGGGGGGTTCTCTGTAAAACACGTTCTGACCCTGGAACCCAGAACATGTATTATGTGTCACAGGCTGGGCTGAAGAGCTGACAATCTGCCGCGAGTCTCTACAATGAATGGAGCCAAAGAAAGTATTTTCTGACCTGGGTCCCCGAAGACTCCAGGCAGGGAGTTAAATAACGCCCCCCCCGCCTGGAGCCCCTCCTTATATTGCCATTTAATATGAATAATAATGAACCCCCCCTCACCCACCGTCAATGTCCAGCTTCACATCCCCTGAAGCCGCGCATGGTGGAGACAGCTGGAACACTTCGTTCTCTTCTGCAGGGAAGACGAGAGACAGCGGTTACCGCCGGGGGTCCGACAGCGAGAGACCCACCCTGTGCGCTTCTCATTCGTGGCCCCCGAACGCAGAGCCAGAAACCTGCGCCCCGCGGATACACGCGCCACCCCCACGGATACACCCCCCCCGCAGATACACGCGCCTCCCCCGCGGATACACGCCACCCCCGCGGATACACGCTCCCCTCCACAGATAGATGCCGCCCCCCGCAGATACATGCGCCACCCTCATGGATACAACCCCCCCACAGATACATGCGCCTCCCCCCGCAGATACACGCGCCTCCCCCCGCAGATACACGCGCCTCCCCCGCGGATACACGCCACCCCCGTGGATACACGCTCCCCTCCACAGATAGATGCCGCCCCCCGCAGATACATGCGCCACCCTCATGGATACAACCCCCCCACAGATACATGCGCCTCCCCCGCAGATACATGCGCCTCCCCCCCGCAGATAGACGTGCCTCCCCCGCAGATGCATGCGCCCCCCCCCCCGCGGATACACGCTCCCCCCCTGCGGATACACGCTCCCCTCCACAGATAGACACCCCCCCCGAGGATACATGCTGCCCCCCCCCGCAGATACACGCGACCCCCTCCCGGCGTATCTCACCTTTACGGTCGAGCCACTCTCTCACCGAGTCCGTCACGTCGAACGAGAGCCACTCAGCGGGTTTTCCCGGCCACACGAACTTACTGTCCAGATACCGGAAGGAGTTATTCCCGTTACCCAGACCCTGGGAGGAGGAAGAGAAAGGGTTAAGAGGCAAATATCCCCGGGACGATTGCACCAAAAGGGGCTTCTACTCGAAAAAAGAGGCAGCCGGGTGATGGAGACGGAAAAACTACCCCGAGAGACACGGAACGGAAACCCCAAGAGACGGAACGGAACCCGAGAGACAGAACGAAACCCGAGAGATGGAACAGAACCTCCGAGAGACGGAACAGAACCTCCGAGAGACACGGAACAAAACCCTGAGAGACACGGAACAGAACCTCCGAGAGACACGGAACAGAACCTCCGAGAGACACGGAACAGAACCTCCGAGAGACACGGAACAAAACCCAGAGAGACAGAACGGAACCCCGAGAGAGACGGAACGGAACCTCCAAGAGGCGGAACAGAACCTCCGAGAGACGGAACAGAACCTCTGAGACACACGGAACAAAACCCCAAGAGACGGAACAAAACCCTGAGAGACGGAACGGAACCCGAGGGACGGAACGAAACCCGAGAGATGGAACAGAACCTCCGAGAGACATGGAACAGAACCTCCGAGAGACACGGAACAAAACCCAGAGAGACAGAACGGAACCCCGAGAGAGACGGAACGGAAACTCCAAGAGGCGGAACAGAACCTCCGAGAGACGGAACAGAACCTCTGAGACACACGGAACAAAACCCCAAGAGACGGAACAAAACCCTGAGAGAGACGGAACGGAACCCGAGAGACGGAACAGAACCTCCAAGAGACGGAACGAAACCCAGAGAGACGGAACCTCAGAGAGACATGGAACAAAACCCAGAGAGAGACGGAATGGAACCCCGAGAGAGGCGGAACGGAACCCCGAGAGACAGAACGGAACCTCCAAGAGACGGAACAGAACCTCCGAGAGACGGAACGAAACCCAGAGAGACGGAACGGAACCTCAGAGAGACACGGAACAAAACCCAGAGAGAGACGGAATGGAACCCCGAGAGAGGCGGAACGGAACCCCGAGAGAGGCGGAACGGAACCCCGAGAGAGACCGAACGGAACCTGGAGAGACGGAACGAACGGCATCAAAATACAAAACGGGAGAGAAACCTGCAAAACCCGGAAAATTATAAATAATAAAATCCCGCCGTTGCCACTGACGACGACTCACCCGGTAAAGCTCCACCCGGTGCTCCGTGTTCTCGCTCACCCCGAGCAGTGGCTTCCGGAACATGCGCAGCTCCACGTGGTGCAGCAGCGGGCGGCGGGACACGATCTCTCTCACCCGCGACGCGTTAAACGTGAAGAGAAAGACGTCGTTGGTCGGCGGGATATCCTCTGCAAATTGGGGGCAAAGAGCGTCAGCCTACGTGCCGAAATGTAACAATTTATCGACAATTCGGTTAAATTCTGCAGAATTAACACTAAAAGGAAAATGAGCTAAAAATAACAATTTTCTCCTCCTCAGATTCAGATTTCGGAATTTCTTTAGGGAGGAAAGTAATTTCTCGGAATGTTCCGGAACATTAAATATATTAAATATCAGATTTGGGTAAAATCCGCAAATAAAAGTGAACTTCGTTTATCGAGAGAGAATTCAAACAGCGGAAAATCCCATTTCCGGCCCCAATTCATCGGTTCCGCCGGACGGGAACGTCGCGCAGACACCGGATTCTGGGAAGCAATGAGCTTCCCTCGTGGCAGGAGCTTCGCTTCAGGATTTAATGACCCGGCTGAGAGGCAGAAGGATGGCGGACGCCACGCATGGGCAACCCCCCCCCCGGCTAAAATTACCACAACCCCCACACACACACAAAACGGTGCAGCCAGGCCTCGTACCCCACTGAGGGGCAACATGCTTTGGTCTCGTAGAGCTCGGGGGGTAAGTGTCGGGTTTGTAAACGCCGTGGGGCAGGTTAACAGCGGCCATTGTTAGGAGCTTTGATCGCATTAGCGAGGGGACGAGACACAGAGGAGAGCGTGGGTCATGTGTGTAACACGTGTGTCCCGGAGGGGTCATGTGTGTAACACGTGTGTGTGCGCCGGAGGGGTCGTGTTACACGTGTGGGCGCCAGAGGGGTCGTGTTACATGTGTGTGCGCCGGAGGGGTCGTGTTACAAGTGTGTGTGCGCCGGAGGGGTCGTGTTACACGTGTGTGCGCCGGAGGGGTCGTGTTACAAGTGTGTGTGTGCGCCGGAGGGGTCGTGTTACAGGTGTGTTTGCGCAGGAGGGGTCGTGTTACACCTGTGTGCGCCGGAGGGGTCGTGTTACACGTGTGTGTTCGCAGGAGGTGTCTTGTTACACGCGTGTGGCCGCCGGAGGGGTCGTGTTACACGTGTGTGCACCGGAGGGGTCGTGTTACAAGTGTGTGTGCGCCGGAGGGGTCGTGTTACACGTGTGTGCGCCGGAGGGGTCGTGTTACAAGTGTGTGTGTGCGCCGGAGGGGTCGTGTTACAGGTGTGTTTGCGCAGGAGGGGTCGTGTTACACCTGTGTGCGCCGGAGGGGTCGTGTTACACGTGTGTGTTCGCAGGAGGTGTCTTGTTACACGTGTGTGCGCGCCGGAGGGGTCGTGTTACACGTGTGTGTGCGCCGGAGGGGTCTTGTTACACGTGTGTGTGCGCCGGAGGGGTCTTGTTACACGTGTGTGCGCGCCAGAGGGGTCGTGTTACACGTGTGTGCGCGCCGGAGGGGTCGTGTTACACGTGTGCGCGCCGGAGGGGTCGTGTTACACGTGTGCGCGCCGGAGGGGTCGTGTTACACGTGTGTGCGCCGGAGGGGTCGTGTTACACGTGTGTGCGCCGGGGGGGTCGTGTTACACGTGTGTGCCAGACGGTAGCTCCTGAATGTTTAGAATGAGGGCACATTTGGAATCTGTATAACAAGCCTTCCTTATTCTGTCACCCTGCGGGGGGGGGGGCAGACAGACAGGTAAATAAATACCCCGACCTCCTCCCCCCGCCGCGCAGGACCGGGGCAGACGCTGAGCTCACCAATCATGTGTAGAAGCTGCGTGTGTATAAAGACATAAAGGGGACATCGGCGGGGTGCAGCCAGTCCCCCCCCCGTCCTTTATCCCTTTATGTATTTAAACGTCTCTCTCCTCTCTCTCCTCCGTCTCTCTCCTCTCTCTTTTCTCTCCTCCGTCTCTCCTTTCTCTCTCTCCTCCGTCTCTCTCCTCTCTCTTTTCTCTCCTTCCGGCACCATCTTCTTCCTCTATAATTATAAAGAGCGCTCCCTGCGTGGAGAGACCGCCGTGCCCTGCGTGGAGAGACAGCCGTGCCCTGCGTGGAGAGACCGCCGTGCCCTGCGTGGAGAGGCCATTGGGCTTCACGCGTTCCGGTTCCGGGTTCTAGAGCCATTACTGTCAGCGATAACGCTGGGATCTGATTGGTTGGTGGCTGAACCCGGATTTTTTATTCCAATTCTGTAGCAGCCGGTGACCCCGAAGGGCCGGTGTCTCGTTAAACGCTATGTTGCTCCCCCTGTGTACAGCGATACGGAACACGACGGCACTTAAAAGGCAGACTTGTACCTCGACACTGTACGTGGGGAGACGGGGTACCTCGGCACTGTATGCGGGGGGGTACCTCGGCACTGTACGTAGGGGGGGCGGGGTACCTCGGCACTGTATGCGGGGGGGTACCTCGGCACTGTATGTAGGGGGGGCGGGGTACCTCGGCGCTGTAAGTGGAGGGACAGGGTACCTCAGCGCTGTACGCGGGAAGTGCGGGGTACCTCGGCACTGTACGCGGGGGGGTACCACGGCACTGTACGCGGAGTGGCACCTTGGCACTGTACGTGGGGGGGGGGTTCTTACCGTTTCTGTTCATTTCCACCTTCTGCACCTCCTTCCCGTAGTAGTCCTCCTCGCTCGGCTCGCGCCCCGCCAGCTCCTCCTTGTCGGCGTTCTCGCGGATCATGTCCACCGTGCTGTTGTAGATGGAGAGGACCTCCTCGGGGACGGCCATCTCCTCGCTCTCCACCTCGGGGGGTTTGGTGAGCTTCAGTTTGCTGAGGATCTGTCCTCTGATGGCCTCGATCCTCCTCTTCCTCACCTGCTCCACGTCCACCGTCTTGCACGTGGACATCGCCGTCGCCTGCTGGAGGAGATGGAGACCCAAGAAGATGAAGCAAATCCCTCGTCCGCCCATCCTGGCCGCCGGCGGCTCCTCCACAAAGCGTCTGCCTGTCGGCGTCTGGTCGTCGGGATCAGCTGTCGGGCCCCGCGGGCTCCTTCCAAACTTTTTCCGCTGCGGGTGGAACTTAGACCAGGAACTCTTTCAATGTCTCCATTTCGTTGTCTCTCGAAAATGTTCGACGGCAGAGGGCTGACTCGGAGTCTCAGGGGGTCTCAGAGCGTCTCAGGGGGTTTCAGAGCCCCCGGGGGAGCAGAACAAAACCCAACTCCTGGCAAAACAAGGCAAGACTTGAAGCCCAGGAACTTGGGGCCATCCTTCTCGGTCTCGCGCCGTCTCCGTAGAGCGTGGAGGTCGCCCAGAACCCCGCGTGGCTGTGAGGATTCAGCAGCTCGTCTGTCTCGTGTCTCTGCCGTCTCGCAGCTTGTTAGAACATGCTTTTCCTGAACCTTTGCGCTCTCTTCCTCCCCTTTCTCTTCCTCCCCGGCGCTCTCTCCCGGTCTCTTTCTCCCCGGTCTCTTCCTCCCCGGTCTCTTCCTCCCCGGCGCTCTCTCCCGGTCTCTTTCTCCCCGGTCTCTTCCTCCCCGGGCGCTCTCGGCAGCTTTAATGCCGTCTCGCCGGCTCCTCCCAGGATATGATCCGATAAAGTGAGTCTCGCAGGAGAGTTTGAGGAACTCCCAGGTCTGCTTTGGGGGGGGGGTCAGAATCTGAGACAGACGCGGAAAAATATGCACTCGCCAGGGGGGCCGGGGGCGGGGGAAGTGGGGGATACGGTGACTGCGAGACTGATAACTGCCCCACAGAGGGGCAGAAGTTATAAAAAGAAAAGAAGATCCAAATTCAAAAGTTTAAATGCGGACGGGCTACAGACGGGCACAAGGGTTAATAGGAGATACGGGAGGAGTTATATGGAGTAATAGGAGGGGTTAATAGGAGATACGGGAGGAGTTATATGGAGTAATAGGAGGGGTTAATAGGAGATACGGGAGGAGTTATATGGAGTAATAGGAGGGGTTAATAGGAGTTACGGGAGGAGTTATATGGAGTAATAGGAAGGGTTAATAGGAGTTATATGGAGTAATAGGAGGGGTTAATAGGAGTTACGGGAGGAGTTATATGGAGTAATAGGAGGGGTTATAAGGTGGGGTATATGGAGTAATAGGAGGGGTTAATAGGAGTTATGGGAGGAGTTATATGGAGTAATAGGAGGGGTTATAGGAAGGGTAATGGGGTAATAAGAGGGGTTATAAGGAGTTACACCGTTACCTCGCAGATACTCGGAATCACTATACTGCGCGGGGTAGTTACACCGTATACAGAATCCGCGCGCCGGCAGAGTGCAGATACTCGGAATCACTATACTGCGCGGGGTAGTTACACCGTATACAGAATCCGCGCGCCGGCAGAGTGCAGATACTCGGAATCACTATACTGCGCGGGGTAGTTACACCGTATACAGAATCCGCGCGCCGGCAGAGTGCAGATACTCGGAATCACTATACTGCGCGGGGTAGTTACACCGTATACAGAATCCGCGCACCGGCAGAGTGCAGATACTCGGAATCACTATACTGCCCGGGGTAGTTACACCGTATACAGAATCCGCGCACCGGCAGAGCGCAGATACTCGGAATCACTATACTGCGCGGGGTAGTTACACCGTATACAGAATCCGCGCACCGGCAGAGCGCAGATACTCGGGATCACTATACTGCGCGGGGTAGTTACACCGTATACAGAATCCGCGCGCCGGCAGAGTGCAGATACTCGGAATCATTATACTGCGCGGGGTAGTTACACCGTATACAGAATCCGCACACCGGCAGAGTGCAGATACTCGGAATCACTATACTGCGCGGGGTAGTTACACCGTATACAGAATCCGCGCACCGGCAGAGTGCAGATACTCGGAATCACTATACTGCGCGGGGTAGTTACACCGTATACAGAATCCGCGCACCGGCAGAGTGCAGGTACTCGGAATCACTATACTGCGCGGGGTAGTTACACCGTATACAGAATCCGCGCGCCGGCAGAGTGCAGATACTCGGAATCACTATACTGCGCGGGGTAGTTACACCGTATACAGAATCCGCGCGCCGGCAGAGTGCAGATACTCGGAATCACTATACTGCGCGGGGTAGTTACACCGTATACAGAATCCGCGCACCGGCAGAGTGCAGATACTCGGAATCACTATACTGCGCGGGGTAGTTACACCGTATACAGAATCCGCGCACCGGCAGAGTGCAGATACTCGGAATCACTATACTGCGCGGGGTAGTTACACCGTATACAGAATCCGCGCACCGGCAGAGTGCAGATACTCGGGATCACTATACTGCGCGGGGTAGTTACACCGTATACAGAATCCGCGCGCCGGCAGAGTGCAGATACTCGGAATCGCTATACTGCGCGAGGTAGTTACACCGTATACAGAATCCGCGCACCGGCAGAGTGCAGATACTCGGAATCGCTATACTGCGCGGGGTAGTTACACCGTATACAGAATCCGCGCACCGGCAGAGTGCAGATACTCGGAATCACTATACTGCGCGGGGTAGTTACACCGTATACAGAATCCGCGCGCCGGCAGAGTGCAGATACTCGGAATCACTATACTGCGCGGGGTAGTTACACCGGCAGAGCGCAGATACTCGGTATAACCGGGGTGATTTCCCTCGCATTGCCCGGCTGCCCTTGGTAATTATCGGGAAGGGCCGGTCATGTGCCCCTGATTAGGGGGGGGGTGTATGCAATTAAAGAGACCCCCGCTGTGTGACCCCCCGGGGCTTCTTCTAATCTCTTTCACATCACATTACAGTAACTGATGGGGCAGGAGGGTACTAGACAGCAGGGGGGGGGGGACCAGACAGCAGGGCAGGGGGGTCAGCAGGCGCATAATCAGTGTTGGTATACGCTGGCGCGAGGATGCCGAGGTTTTGCCCGGTGTTAGGCTGCTGCCAATAACCCCCCGACTCCATCACAAGGTCCACTTCCTGCCCTGCTCCCGGCTCTGGGGGCGCACGATGCTCCCGGCTCCGGGGGCGCACGATGCTCCCGGCTCCGGGGGCGCACGATGCTCCCGGCTCCGGGGGCGCACGATGCTCCCGGCTCCGGGGGCGCACGATGCTCTTGGTATTGGGGTTCCCAAATTTCAACACAAAGGGATGCATATGTTTCTTTTTTTTTAATTAATGTTAAAGTAGGTGGTAGATAAATGGAACAGCCTCCCAGCAGAAGCGGTAGACTAGATGGGGCTGATCTGTCGGCAGGTTTTGGGTATCTATGACTTAGTAGATCTAGTTGGAATCTGTTAGATTCTATTACTCTCCACGATACCCGTTACTGATCCGTTACTGATCCGTTACTGATCGCTGCTCCGGGCACCTCTGCAGCTCCAGTTAACCCTTTGGTGAGTGTCTGTCGCCCTCTTCTGGCCGCTTACAGTAAGTTCCCCGTCCGCTCATTCCGGGCGGCGCAGGAGGCTCCCCGGAGGTATTACCGTCACCCCCTGACCTGACGGCGATTAACGGGACGCCCGACGACCTCTAATAAATCAGGAACATTCTAGAAATTGATATAAAACGTTTATTATGAAAATAGTGGCGGTTTCAACCTAAAAATATCTAAACAGAGCAGAAATCGTTATTATTAATGCAGGTTACAGGTCTAGGAATGGGGGAGGGGCAGATAAAACCCATATACATTTAATTTACATAAAACCACTCCCACCACTCCCCAAGTGCACGCAGGCATTCCCCACTCCAGAGAGGTGCATCGTGACACGCGCTCCATTGCCGGACCGGCCCCTAGCTCTCCACCCCATAGCGCTCAAAGTTCCTCAGTATGACGGTGAGCTCCAGGTGCACTCGCCCCATGGCCGCGGTCTGCAGGCGGTAGCGATCCGCTCCCCCGTAGATGAGGCTGGAAGACTTGAGCTGCGGCCCTCCGCCTACGAACAGCTGGGAGAGCCGCTCCTGCCAGGAGCCCAGGGGCCGCCAGGAGGGACTGACCAGAGAGTGGCTTCCCGGAGTGGAGGGGACGTGCAGGAAGCTGTAGCCGTATAGCTCGCTTCGGCCAAACGAGTCCTGGTGCCAGATCTGCAGGTGGAGTTTGGGCCAACCTGGAGAGACAGAGACAGAAGTAATCAGGAGAGGATCAGCAGCCCCTGAGACACGGTGCCTGCCCCTCCCACTGCAGGGCGCCTGCCCCTCCCACTGCAGGGCGACAGACAGGAGGTGACCCCGTTAGGTGTCACTCTGATGAGAGGGGCAAAGAATTAATCCGCTGAACACACAAAGTGGCTTCATTCCCACTCAGGTAAACGGGTGAAGCACGTGTGTGAATGAAACGTCGCTAAGCCGAGCCCACACGTGTGTGTGAATGAAACGTCACCGCGCATGAGCAGAGTCAGCTCCCATTAAGTTCCATTTTATTAATGTTATGTTTTCGGGGACTCATTAGCTTTGCGGTGATTGGCGGATGGGAAATGATGGCCGCGTGTCTGCGTCGCCCCCCACGAGCTCTGTGTAACCCGCTAGAGATCCCCGCGAGCCCCTCTTCCCGGGGTAGACTCACTCCTCGGCTCGACGTGTCACGCGTGGCCCGGCCGCGTGTTATTAGTATTATTGGTTCATATAGCGCCATCATATTCCGCAGCGCCGGTTACGCAGTCCGATCACGCAGAACATGAGGGCAAATCCGGGTCACGTCCTCGTAAAACACGCAGAGGGGCCACGTGAGCGAGCAGCTGGCGGCCAGACGTCTGATTATTCGGGTGAGAGCGCATGCGCCACCGCCGGGGACACGTGGCTTACATAGGTCACACCAGCGCATGTGGTAAAAAAATGGCATCTTTCACCAAAAAGTGGCCTTTTAGCTAATTTTATTCAATTACTAAAAACACGGGGGCCTCGTCAGGTCGTGTGCGGTGTTGGGGGCTCCTCCAGTTACAAGCGGAGTTAGGGGGGCTCGCTTCGGGAGTTGAGGGGCTTGCGGGGGGCTCCTCCGGTGGTGAGCAGAGTTGGCCGGGGCTGGCGTGGCGGAGTTGGCGGGGGCTGGAGTCGCGGAGTTGGCGGGGGCTGGCGTGGCGGAGTTGGGGGGGGCTGGCGTCGCGGAGCTGGCGGGGGCTGGAGTCGCGGAGTTGGCGGGGGCTGGCGTGGCGGAGTTGGGGGGGGCTGGCGTCGCGGAGCTGGCGGGGGCTGGCGTCGCGGAGTTGGCGGGGGCTGGCGTCGCGGAGTTTGCGGGGGCTGGCGTCGCGGAGTTGGCGGGGGCTGGAGTCGCAGAGTTGGCGGGGGCTGGCGTCGCGGACAGGGCCGGCCCAAGGCAAAATGCCGCCTGGGGCGAATTTTAAAATCCCGCCCCCGCCCCTTATCTACCCTTCCTCTCCCTCCGTCCCTGTTGCCCCCCCCCCCGTACTTACCTTTCAGCAGTCCTGCGGCGAGACTCCCTGTCCGGTCTCGGTGCCGGCTTGTAATGCTGAGCGGCGGAAATCTTCCGGCACCGAGACCGAACAGGGAGACTCCCCGCAGAGGAGAGCGAGAGAGGGGCGCCGAGCGGGTACTGACAGCTTGACACCCCTCTCTCTCTCTTTCGCTTTAAAAAAAAAAAGGGGGGGGCTTGGGGCGGCTCCATTGTCGGGCCAGCCCTGGTCGCGGAGTCGGCGGGGGCTGGCGTCGTGGAGTTGGGGGGGGCTGGCGTCGCGGAGTTGGGGGGGGCTGGCATCGCGGAGTTGGCGGGGGCTGGCGTCGCGGAGTTGGCGGGGGCCGGCGTCACGGAGTTGGCGGGGGCCGGCGTCACGGAGTTGGCGGGGGCTCCTCCGGCTCTTACCTTGCAGTCCCTTTGTAGCAAAGTGCACGTCGATTGGATGCGACCAGAAAGCCATCTCCTCGCTCTGCGGGGTATCTACCTGCGTCTGACCCTCTACTGCCCCAGACAGCACCTTCCACGCTCCGCCTGGGGAGGGCATTTGGTGTTGGGGAGAATGATACGTTAGTGGGGTGCATGACAAGGCGTTGAATGGGGGCAATCAGCGGGGGTGGGTAGTTTACAGAGGGGTTAGGAGACCCCCGCCTGCTTCCTACCTGTGTGAATCCCCCATTTGCAGAAGAGGCTGTTTTGGGGGAATCCGCTTGCTCCAACGATCTGCCCGATGACATGAACCTCCGCCATGCCTGTAACAGTGAGAGCGGGGCATTTAGTATTCCTGCAGAATGTTACCCCTGACTGCAGGGTATTACCCCCTCTCCCATCCCCCTGCAGAGCATGACCCCCTCTCCCATCCCCCCTGCAGAGCATGACCCCCTCTCCCATCCCCCCTGCAGAGTATTACCCCCTCTCCCACCCCCCTGCAGAGCATGACCCCCTCTCCCATCCCCCTGCAGAGCATGACCCCCTCACCCATCCCCCTGCAGAGCATGACCCCCTCACCCATCCCCCTGCAGAGCATGACCCCCTCACCCATCCCCCTGCAGAGCATGACCCCCTCTCCCACCCCCCTGCAAAGTATTACCCCCTCTCCCACCCCCTTGCAGAGTATTACCCCCTCTCCCACCCCCTTGCAGAGTATTACCCCCTCGCCCTGCAAGAGCATTACTCTCTATTCATCCCCGTGCGGAGTATTACCCCCTCTCCCACCACCCTGCAGGGCATTGCCCTCTGCTCAGGGCTAAAAGGTGTCACAGAGACCCCCTAAATCTCCGCGCTTTGCCCCCAATGTTTACCCTCCGCAGAGACTTCCGGCAAACGCCTCCCGCTGCCTGGCAACAGTAACGGGATCTGCAGGGAGCAGAAGTGACGTTGGTAAGGGCAAAGTGATTCCGAGGCGGCCATATTAGGTGAGGGAACAGGCGGGGCTTTCAGGGTTCTTGATGGTGTGTATGTGAGATAAATATATATATAATATATAATGTATTTATGTGTATGTGACGGTGTGTATATGTGAATCAGTGTGTATGTGAGATATATATATAATATATATAATGTATGTTATGTGTATGTGACGGTGTGTATATGTGAATCAGTGTGTATGTGATATATATAATATATAATGTATTTATGTGCATGTGACGGTGTGTATATGTGAATCAGGGTGTATGTGAGATATATATATATAATATATAATGTATTTATGTGTATGTGATGGTGTGTATATGTGAATCAGGGTGTATGTGAGATATATATATATATATTATATAATGTATTTATGTGTATGTGATGGTGTGTATATGTGAATCAGTGTGTATGTGAGATATATATAATATATAATGTATGTTATGTGTATGTGACGGTGTGTATATGTGAATCAGTGTGTATGTGATATATATATATATATAATATATAATGTATGTTATGTGCATGTGACGGTGTGTATATGTGAATCAGTGTGTATGTGATATATATATAATATATAAAGTATTTATGTGTATGTGACGGTGTGTATATGTGAATCAGTGTGTATGTGATATATATATGATATATATAATGTATTTATGTGTATGTGACGGTGTGTATATGTGAATCAGTGTGTATGTGAGATATATATATAATATATAATGTATTTATGTGTATGTGACGGTGTGTATATGTGAATCAGTGTGTATGTGATATATATAATATATAATGTATTTATGTGTATGTGACGGTGTGTATATGTGAATCAGGGTGTATGTGAGATATATATATAATATATATAATGTATGTTATGTGTATGTGACGGTGTGTATATGTGAATCAGTGTGTATGTGATATATATAATATATAATGTATTTATGTGTATGTGACGGTGTGTATATGTGAATCAGGGTGTATGTGAGATATATATATATAATATATAATGTATTTATGTGTATGTGATGGTGTGTATATGTGAATCAGGGTGTATGCGATATATATAATATATAATGTATTTATGTGTATGTGACGGTGTATATGTGAATCAGTGTGTATGTGATATATATATATAATATATAATGTATTTATGTGTATGTGACGGTGTGTATATGTGAATCAGTGTGTATGTGATATATATATATAATATATAATGTATTTATGTGTATGTGACGGTGTGTATATGTGAATCAGTGTGTATGTGATATATATATAATATATAATGTATTTATGTGTATGTGACGGTGTGTATATGTGAATCAGGGTGTATGTGATATATATAATATATAATGTATTTATGTGTATGTGACGGTGTATATGTGAATCAGTGTGTATGTGATATATATATATAATATATAATGTATTTATGTGTATGTGACGGTGTGTATATGTGAATCAGGGTGTATGTGATATATATATATATATAATATATAATGTATGTTATGTGTATGTGACGGTGTGTATATGTGAATCAGTGTGTATGTGATATATATAATATATAATGTATTTATGTGTATGTGTCGGTGTGTATATGTGAATCAGTGTGTATGTGATATATATATAATATAAAATGTATGTTATGTGTATGTGACGGTGTGTATATGTGAATTAGTGTGTATGTGAGATGTATATATAATATATAATGTATTTATGTGTATGTGACGGTGTGTATATGTGAATCAGTGTGTATGTGATATATATAATATATAATGTATTTATGTGTATGTGACGGTGTGTATATGTGAATCAGTGTGTATGTGAGATATATATATAATATATATAATGTATGTTATGTGTATGTGACGGTGTGTATATGTGAATCAGTGTGTATGTGATATATATATATATATAATGTATTTATGTGTAAGTGACGGTGTGTATATGTGAATCAGTGTGTATGTGAGATATATATATATAATATATAATGTATGTTATGTGTATGTGACGGTGTGTATATGTGAATCAGTGTGTATGTGATATATATATAATATATAATGTATTTATGTGTATGTGACGGTGTGTATATGTGAATCAGGGTGTATGTGAGATATATATATATAATATATAATGTATTTATGTGTATGTGACGGTGTGTATATGTGAATCAGTGTGTATGTGATATATATAATATATATAATGTATTTATGTGTATGTGACGGTGTGTATATGTGAATCAGTGTGTATGTGATATATATATAATATATATAATGTATGTTATGTGTATGTGACGGTGTGTATATGTGAATCAGGGTGTATGTGAGATATATATAATATATATAATGTATTTATGTGTATGTGACGGTGTGTATATGTGAATCAGGGTGTATGTGAGATATATATAATATATATAATGTATTTATGTGTATGTGACAGTGTGTATATGTGAATCAGGGTGTATGTGATATATATAATATATATAATGTATTTATGTGTATGTGACAGTGTGTATATGTGAATCAGGGTGTATGTGATATATATAATATATATAATGTATT
Organism: Spea bombifrons; assembly: GCF_027358695.1. NCBI lineage: Eukaryota > Metazoa > Chordata > Amphibia > Anura > Pelobatidae > Spea > Spea bombifrons. Next base: position 46,602,908 of record NC_071094.1, on the reverse strand, counting down.
TATGTGTATGTGACGGTGTGTATATGTGAATCAGTGTGTATGTGATATATATATAATATATATAATGTATTTATGTGTATGTGACGGTGTGTATATGTGAATCAGTGTGTATGTGATATATATAATATATATATAATATATAATGTACGTTATGTGTATGTGACGGTGTGTATATGTGAATCAGTGTGTATGTGATATATATAATATATATATAATATATAATGTATTTATGTGTATGTGACCGTGTGTATATGTGAATTAGTGTGTATGTGATATATATATATATAATATATAATGTATTTATGTGTATGTGACGGTGTATATGTGAATCAGTGTGTATGTGATATATATATATATAATATATATATGTATTTATGTGTATGTGACGGTGTGTATATGTGAATCAGGGTGTATGTGATATATATATATATATATATAATATATAATGTATTTATGTGTATGTGACGGTGTGTATATGTGAATCAGTGTGTATGTGATATATATAATATATAATGTATTTATGTGTATGTGACGGTGTGTATATGTGAATCAGTGTATATGTGATATATATAATATATAATGTATTTATGTGTATGTGACGGTGTGTATATTTGAATCAGGGTGTATGTGATATATATATATATATAATATATAATGTATGTTATGTGTATGTGACGGTGTGTATATGTGAATTAGTGTGTATGTGATATATATAATATATAATGTATGTTATGTGTATGTGACGGTGTGTATATGTGAATTAGTGTGTATGTGATATATATAATATATAATGTATTTATGTGTATGTGACGGTGTGTATATGTGAATCAGTGTGTATGTGATATATATAATATATAATGTATTTATGTGTATGTGACGGTGTGTATATGTGAATTAGTGTGTATGTGATATATATAATATATAATGTATTTATGTGTATGTGACGGTGTGTATATGGGAATCAGTGTATATATATGTATATATATATATATATATATATATATATATTATAAGATGGACCTCCAAAATCTGAATATTAATTTAGGAAAAAAAGAAAAAGCCTGAATATAAGACGACCCTGTAGGAAAAAAGTTTTACTAATAAATATGAATTCATGCAAACTATTTTTTTTAATAAAGGCTATGTTTGAGAAAAATATTTTTTTTGTTTTTATTTCCTTTTATTTGCAAACATGCCCCCCCCAGTTATGCACATCTGCCCCCAGGCTTGCCACCCCCATAAATGCCTTATACCCCTCTATATGCCACTCTGCCTGTATTAGGCCTTTTAACTCCCTATATGCCACTCTGCCTCCAGAAAAGCCTTATGCCCCCCATATAACACTACTCCAAATATAGAGAGAGGGTCCTGACCGGGCATCGAGAACCAACCCGACCAAACGGCGTTTCCTAGGAGATCCGAGCCGCGGGATTCGGGGAGAATCCGCATATAACGCCGGAGAATGTAAATCTTCGGGTCATAAAAGAGGTGGATGCGTTGAGGGGATTCCCAGGAGAGGCGCTCGGTGACTCACATTCAGTCCTTTGTTGTCTCTAAAAGTCTTCTAATTACCCCCCTACCCCGGCACCCCCCTGCTGCCCCTGATCGGGGTAACAAATAAGCAATGAACTCAGGAAATAAATAGAATTCCCAGCCCTATTTATACGGCAGCCACAATCCAGTTACCATGGCAACGGCGTATCAATGGGATTCCAGTAAATGTTATTAATGACTATGGCTATGGTGATGCACGCAAAATGGTTCCAGTATATAATTTATATGGGGACACCCCAAACCTGCCAATCTGCCCCCAGACCTGCCAATCTGCCCCATTCCTGCCAATCTGCCCCATGCCTGCCAATCTGCCCCCATACCTGCCAATCACCCCCAAACTGGGGTAAAAATCCTGAGAATCTGCCCTTTCCCGTGAGACTCGGGGCAGAATTTGTCTGTTTCCAGCCCCCCTGTGCAGGTAAATGTGTATCTGCGCTGCTGGGGGTTTATTGCCCCGCTCGGGGTGGTTCTCATCTCTGTTCTATCCTCCGTATCACGCAGGCTTAGCAGTTATAATGAGAAAAAGCCGCTGGACTCTGCTCCCCGCGCCAACTCCATCCATCCGCCGGAGGCATTAACCGCAAAACCCGACTATTACGGCTGAGCGCACACTCCGTGAAATAATGGAGGAGAGGGAGAGCCAACCCTAATTGCTCTTCACTGCCAGTTCCAGTGACCGGTCACAGCCAAACCTCGCCACCAGGGGGCGACATGACACAGGCAGCGGTCACTCCGCAAAACACTCATGACTGTGAAGAAGGTAGATAAGTGGATCCGCCTCCCAGCAGAGGTGGTAGAGGGTACTAAACATGTATGGGATAGACATACGGCTCCTGAATCTAAGATGAGACCAACGACTGATTAAAGTTCGAGTCTTTACAGACCAGACGGGGGCCGCTGGGGGGGGTAGTAGGGGGTATGAGGCCCTCTGTACATTTTGCCCCGATCAATCTGCCCGGTCGGGAGGCAGTTCTGGGTTTCTGGGAAGGAATAATAAGAAGTAGATATTTTCACTAGAAAACATTGATTCGTGAGCAGAAATAATAACTTTCGGCCCCCGGGGGCCAGCGATATCTGGTGGGAGGACGGAGGCCGCACCGCAGGACGATTATTCATTAACAGCTGAACAGAGACTGCGGGGCAGACAGCGGCAGCCACAGCTCCCAGCACTCTCAGCCAGCCCTCGCAAATAATGCAGAGCGGGCCACCCCAAACCCCCCCCCGTGTCGGGTAAATTGTCAGATTGGGTGAGGATTGGGGCAGAATGGTAATTACCCCGCTCAGCGCAGACTACCATCCCCCCCCCGTCTCCAACAGATTGAACGCTCCTGAGAATGCGTTCTTCAGACTGAGCCGTCAGAGATCAATGGAGGAGACACCGAGAGAGAGAGCGATGGGAGTGAGAGTGATGGGAGTGAGAGCGATGAGAGAGAGCGATGAGAGAGAGAGTGATGAGAGAGAGAGTGATGGGAGTGAGAGCGATGAGAGAGAGAGCGATGGGAGTGATGAGAGAGTGATGTGACTGAGAGCGATGGGATTGAGAGCGATGGGAGTGATGAGAGAGAGAGCGATGGGAGTGAGAGCGATGGGAGTGATGAGAGAGAGAGTGATGGGAGTGAGAGCGATGAGAGAGCGATGAGAATGAGAGTGATGTGAGTGAGAGGGATGGGAGTGATGAGAGAGAGAGCGATGTGAGTGAGAGCGATGGGAGTGATGAGAGAGAGAGCGATGAGAGAGAGAGCGATGAGAATGAGAGTGATGGGAGCGAGAGCGATGGGAGTGATGAGAGAGAAAGCGATTGGAGTGAGAGCGATGGGAGAGAGAGCGATGAGAGAGAGAGCGATGGGAGTGAGAGCGATGGGAGTGATGAGAGAGCGATGAGAGAGAGAGCGATGGGAGTGAGAGTGATGTGAGTGATGAGAGAGAGAGTGATGTGAGTGAGAGCGGTGGGAGTGAGAGCGATGGGAGTGAGAGCGATGGGAGTGATGAGAGAGAACGGCGCAGTTGTTTTGCACGCGGTGTACATGCGCTGTATCCCGCAGTCAGTCCCGCCGCTGTTTGTCAGGTTCAATTAATAATATTTTAATTGGGAACGAGGAGCTGTTAGAGCGCGTTAAATATTAATCCCGCAGCTCTCCAGCCTCCCGGCGACACAGCGTGCCTCGGCTCTAACCTCATCACCCTCAGCCAAAAGCATGCCTGCTCTAACCTCATCACCCTCAGCCAAAAGCATGCCTGCTCTAACCTCATCACTCTCAGCCAAAAGCATGCCTCGGCTCTAACCTCATCACCCTCAGCCAAAAGCATGCCTGCTCTAACCTCATCACCCTCAGCCAAAAGCATGCCTGCTCTAACCTCATCACCCTCAGCCAAAAGCATGCCTCGGCTCTAACCTCATCACTCTCAGCCAAAAGCATGCCTGCTCTAACCTCATCACCCTCAGCCAAAAGCATGCCTGCTCTAACCTCATCACCCTCAGCCAAAAGCATGCCTGCTCTAACCTCATCACTCTCAGCCAAAAGCATGCCTCGGCTCTAACCTCATCACTCTCAGCCAAAAGCATGCCTGCTCTAACCTCATCACCCTCAGCCAAAAGCATGTCTGCTCTAACCTCATCACCCTCAGCCAAAAGCATGCCTGCTCTAACCTCATCACCCTCAGCCAAAAGCATGCCTGCTCTAACCTCATCACCCTCAGCCAAAAGCATGTCTGCTCTAACCTCATCACCCTCAGCCAAAAGCATGCCTGCTCTAACCTCATCACTCTCAGCCAAAAGCATGCCTGCTCTAACCTCATCACTCTCAGCCAAAAGCATGCCTGCTCTAACCTCATCACCCTCAGCCAAAAGCATGCCTGCTCTAACCTCATCACCCTCAGCCAAAAGCATGCCTGCTCTAACCTCATCACCCTCAGCCAAAAGCATGCCTGCTCTAACCTCATCACTCTCAGCCGAGTGCCCCACCACTAACATTCTCTGTCTACAGTACCCTTCTCATCACTCTCAGCCATAACCCCATCATCCTCAGCTCCAACTTCAGCCTTCTCAGCGGAGTACCCGCTCTAACCTCATCACCCTCAGCCGAGCGTACCCCAGCACTAACTGCACCCCCAGCCATGTGCACCTCTCCTCTATCCTCACCCCCACCAAGTGTCCCCCTGCCGTATACCGGCGAGCCCAGCCCCACCAGCCGCACACTGAGACACCCCAGCTGTACCACGAGACCCCCAGCCGCACACTGAGACCCCCTAGCCGTACGACGAGACCCCCAGCCGTACACTGAGCCCCACCAGCCACACACTGAGACCCCCAGCCGTACCACGAGACCCCCAGCCGTACACTGAGCCCCACCAGCCACACACTGAGACCCCCAGCCGTACCACGAGACCCCCAGCCGTACACTGAGCCCCACCAGCCACACACTGAGACCCCCAGCCGTACCACGAGACCCCCAGCCGTACACTGAGCCCCACCAGCCACACACTGAGACCCCCAGCCGTACCACGAGACCCCCAGCCGTACACTGAGACCCCATAGCCGTACGACGAGACCCCCAGCTGTACACTGAGCCCCACCAGCCCCACACTGAGACCCCCAGCCGTACCACGAGACCCCCAGCCGTACACTGAGACCCCCAGCCGTACACTGAGACCCCCTAGCCGTACGACGAGACCCCCAGCCGTACACTGAGACCCCCACCCATACCACGAGACCCACCAGCCGTACCACGAGACCCCCAGCCACACAATGAGACTCCTCCAGCCACAAACTGAGATCCCCAGCAGCGCACCGAGACCCCCCAGCCGTAGGATTTCCGGTGGTGGGCCTGTCGGGTTCTGGTGTTGAGTGTGGTAAGGACCCAGTGGCCCCTATCCTGGTTAGTTTTGCCCCCCGAGGCCGGGCTTCGTACCCCGCCATCCGACGCTCTTTGTTGTGCCGGAGTCTCATTAAGCGAGTCGTTCCCAGCTGTTCCTCCTGCAATTAGCTCTGTGGAAACGAGTGGAAATGAGTGGAAATGTCACGCGTCTCTGCGGAGCGTGGGCGGCGGGGGGAGGGCGGCTCATAAAAAAAGGAACTTCATGTACGTAACCGGCCGACGAGGGTAACAAAGAGCGTCAGCTCCCTCGCCAAGGGCTTTAATTAGACACAAAAACACGATGAGTGCTTCAGGGGCTGTAAATAAATATCCGACAAGGGTTATAGAAGAGGGGCAAGAACTTTCATTAAATGCCCCCTCCCCGGGCATCTGTAACACTGACAGAGCGAGCCAGGCATTTCTGCTGAGGCAAATCCGGCATACCTGGGGGCTATTTGCCCTAAATCTCATCATATGTACCCCAGTCTCAGGGTGTCGGGGCAGATTCTCTGGGTTTTTACCCCAGACTCAGGGTGACTGGGCAGATTCTCTGGGTTTTTACCCCAGTCTCGGGGTGAATGGGCAGATTCTCTGGGTTTTTACCCCAATCTCAGGGTGACGGGGCAGATTCTCTGGGTTTTTACCCCAGTCTCGGGGTGAATGGGCAGATTCTCTGGGTTTTTACCCCAATCTCAGGGTGACCGGGCAGATTCTCTGGGTTTTTACCCCAGTCTCAGGGTGACTGGGCAGATTCTCTGGGTTTTTACCCCAGTCTCGGGGTGACTGGGCAGATTCTCTGGGTTTTTACCCCAGTCTCGGGGTGACTGGGCAGATTCTCTGGATTTTTACCCCAGTCTCGGGGTGACTGGGCAGATTCTCTGGGTTTTTACCCCAGTCTCGGGGTGACCGGGCAGATTCTCTGGGTTTTTACCCCAGTCTCAGGGTGACTGGGCAGATTCTCTGGGTTTTTACCCCAGTCTCGGGGTGACTGGGCAGATTCTCTGGGTTTTTACCCCAGTCTCGGGGTGACTGGGCAGATTCTCTGGATTTTTACCCCAGTCTCGGGGTGACTGGGCAGATTCTCTGGGTTTTTACCCCAGTCTCGGGGTGACTGGGCAGATTCTCTGGATTTTTACCCCAGTCTCAGGGTGTCGGGGCAGATTTTCTGGGTTTTTACCCCAGTCTCGGGGTGACTGGGCAGATTCTCTGGGTTTTTACCCCAGACTCAGGGTATATGGGCAGATTCTCTGGGTTTTTACCCCAATCTCAGGGTGACGGGGCAGATTCTCTGGGTTTTTACCCCAGTCTCAGGGTGTCGGGGCAGATTTTCTGGGTTTTTACCCCGATCTCGGAGTTCTATAAATGTGAATTTTTCCAAAAGCAAAAGTTAACAAATATTAAAGTATATAAAATGTTATAATTAGACATTAGATGTACTATTCTTTGGTCCCTGGGGATATCTTTAGACGCCAATTACCGCAGGATCCGTGGCGAGCGCCGGCCGGTGATGACTCCGCGCAGGCTCAGGCGCAACCTCTTCCCTCTGCCTTTTCACAAAGATCCCTGCAATTTCAGGGCGAATTACCGCTAATAAGCTCCGTGATTAGGTGCCATTTTTCACTTCAATCCGCCGCCCAGCGCTGGCACCGGAGGAGACGAGTTATCTGTGATCCCAACGGAGTATCCATTTTTAATGATATCCCCGTGGAAGTGAATCCAGATCACATAACAGGGGTCTAATGTATTAAATATCATTATCTCCCACGGCACATACACAGCCAACTGCCCCCCGACTCACACAGGAGTCCTGAGATATACCCTCGTTTAGACTGAACCCGCCGGCAGATCGGCCACCGGCAGCCCCCGTCTAGTCTGTAACGACTCAAACCTTAATCAGTCGTTGGTCTCGTCTTAGATTCAGGAGCCGGATGTCTATCCCATGCATGTTTAATACCCTCACTGTATTACCCTCTACCACCTCTGCTGGGAGGCTGTTCCACTTATCTACCACCCTCTCAGTAAAGTAAAACTTCCTTCCATTTCATCTCGGCCTCTGTGCCTTTGGTTCCAGGCTTTGGCCTCTTTCTCCGGCATATAAAATGTTTCAGTTATATTTCAGGGAGCGCTGGAGCCGAGTAGGACGTGGCAGATCAGATTAAAGAGACAAATTAGAGCCGATGTTTTCGAGAGAAGAAATAAGCTTTTAGGTTACGCGCTAAACGGAGCCGACTGACCGATAACAAATAATGGGAGAAAAAGCGAGCGGCCGCAGAGGCCAGAAAGATTATCCAGAGAGAGACGCGTTATGGATGCGAGAATGCAGCGCGAGAATTCCGCCGGGAGAAAGGTCGGATAAATTGGGAATGATTACAGAGTAAATCCGATGACTCCAGGGGATATTAACAATTATATCCAGAGTCAATAAAGGAATCTCCCCGGAGACCCGTCCGTCAGCCGGCAGCTTCAGCCGCAGAGACTTCGTGTGCAGTGAGAGCAGGAAATGTACGGAGTTCACCGAATACTGAAATCCCATCCAGGATTCAACACTCATGGAATGTTAGGAGAGAATGTTTATAGTTGGTATAGAATGTTTATAGTTGGTATAGAATGTTTATAGTTGGTATAGAATGTTTATAATTAGAATAGAATGTTTATAGTTTGTATAGAATGTTTATAGGTGGGATAGAATATTTATAGATTGTTTACAGTTTGTATAACATGTTTATAGTTAAGAGAGAATGTTTACAGTTGGAATAGAATGTTTATAGGTAGGATAGAATGTTTACAGTTAGGATAGAATGTTTATAGTTGGGATAGAATGTTTATAGTTGGTATAGAATGTTTATAGTTTGTATAGAATGTTTATAGTTTGTATAGAATGTTTATAGTTAGGATAGAATGTTTATAGTTAGGATAGAATGTTTATAATTAGGATAGAATGTTTACAGTTAGGATAGAATGTTTATAGTTTGTATAGAATGTTTATAGTTGGGATAGAATGTTTATAGTTTGTATAGAATGTTTATAGTTTGGATAGAATGTTTACAGTTGGGAGAGAATGTTTATATGGTATAGAATGTTTATAATTAGGATAGAATGTTTACAGTTCGGATACAATGTTTATAGTTGGTATAGAATGTTTATAGTTAGGATAGAAAGCTTAAAGTTGGTATAGAATGTTTATAGTTGGTATAGAATGTTTATAGTTAGGATAGAATGTTTACAGTTCGGATACAATGTTTATAGTTGGTATAGAATGTTTATAGTTAGGATAGAAAGCTTAAAGTTGGTATAGAATGTTTATAGTTGGTATAGAATGTTTATAGTTAGGATAGAATGTTTATAGTTGGTATAGAATGTTTATATTTAGGATAGAATGTTTACAATTAGGATAGAATGTTTATAGTTAGGATAGAATGTTTATAGTTTGGATAGAATGTTTATAGTTTGGATAGAATGTTTATAGTTTGGATAGAATGTTTATAATTAGAATAGAATGTTTATATTTAGGATAGAATGTTTACAGTTAGGACAGATTGTTTATAGTTTGTTTAGAATGTTTATAGTTTGGATAGAATGTTTACTGTTAGAATAGAATGTTTACAGTTAGAATAGAATGTTTACAGTTTGTATAGAATGTTTATAGTTGTAGCCTGATAAATGGATACATTTGCTGCAGACGACTCTTCGCACGGATCGTGAAAGTAACGTTTACTCGCAGAGGCTACAAAATGAGAAACTTGCATTATCAGGGATTTTACCGTTATTTCTTCTTCTTGAACAAAATGTTTTTTTTAATAGATTATTCCTTTTGTGGGGGTGTTCTTGCTCTGTAAAGGGGGACAGGGGGGGTTAATATAACCCGGGTTCTCATAAAATGTTAAAAATGCCCCCCTGAGCTGAGACGGAGCTGCCCACATCTGGCTACACTGACAGGGGAGAAAACAAGAGGTTAATTCATTAAAACAGCGAATGGGGAAAAACAGCTGCATCTATTTGAATGAATAAATATGAATCCACCTCGGCGCATGCAGGCAGGTCCACTCAGCAGAAGCGGAAATGGTTGGAGCTACATGCGTGGATTTTCCATGGCTCCTGTGTTCACACGGATGTCTGCGCCGTGTCTCATTACACTCCACACGCTTCATGTGTCTCGTCGAATTCTTTGTTCATCTGTTAAGGGATTATGGGAATAGCATCCAGTTTCTGTGTCTCTCACTCACCCCCCCACACACTCACTCTCGCTTTACCCCCCATCTATCCCAATGACCCTTAATCATATTTATTGGCAGAATGCGGTATCCCCGTGGCCTGTGCAGGTTTTCCAGGCGATATATATTGATAGGGCAGGAAAAGGGGGGTGTCGGTCATTAGCGGCACTGGGGGGGCTATTCACTCCCATTCCCGGAGCCAACTGTCTCTCCGCTCAGCCCCCCACATACACCGGCCGTGTACACGTCTGCTGCCAGAGTGACAAAAAACATGAGTGGGTTTATATAATCCGGTGTCACCGATAATAAGGGAGAGCCGGACGGCAGATACAGCCAGCACTGGGGTTATATTACTGTATACAGCGCTGGGGGTTATATTACTGTATACAGCGCTGGGGGTTATATTACTGTATACAGCGCTGGGGGTTATATTACTGTATACAGCGCTGGGGGTTATATTACTGTATACAGTGCTGGGGGTTATATTACTGTATACAGCGCTGGGGGGTTATATTACTGTATACAGCGCTGGGGGTTATATTACTGTATACAGCGCTGGGGGTTATATTACTGTATACAGCGCTGGGGGTTATATTACTGTATACAGCGCTGGCGGGTTATATTACTGTATACAGCGCGGGGGGGTTATATTACTGTATACAGCGCGGGGGGTTATATTACTGTATACAGCGCTGGGGGTTATATTACTGTATACAGCGCTGGGGTTATATTACTGTATACAGCGCTGGGGGTTATATTACTGTATACAGCGCTGGAGGTTATATTACTGTATACAGCGCTGGGGGTTATATTACTGTATACAGCGCTGGGGGTTATATTACTGTATACAGCGCTGGGGGTTATATTACTGTATACAGCACTGGGGGTTATATTACTGTATACAGCGCTGGGGGTTATATTACTGTATACAGCGCTGGGGGTTATATTACTGTATACAGCACTGGGGTTATATTACTGTATACAGCGCTGGGGTTATATTACTGTATACAGCGCTGGGGGTTATATTACTGTATACAGCGCTGGGGGGTATATTACTGTATACAGCGCTGGGGGTTATATTACTGTATACAGCGCTGGGGGTTATATTACTGTATACAGCGCTGGGGGTTATATTACTGTATACAGCACTGGGGTTATATTACTGTATACAGCGCTGGAGGGTTATATTACTGTATACAGTGCTGGGGGTTATATTACTGTATACAGCGCTGGGGGGTTATATTACTGTATACAGCGCTGGGGGTTATATTACTGTATACAGCGCTGGGGGGGATATTACTGTATACAGCGCTGGGGGGTTATATTACTGTATACAGCACTGGGGTTATATTACTGTATACAGCACTGGGGTTATATTACTGTATACAGCGCTGGAGGGTTATATTACTGTATACAGCGCTGGGGGTTATATTACTGTATACAGCGCTGGGGGTTATATTACTGTATACAGCGCTGGGGGTTATATTACTGTATACAGCGCTGGGGGTTATATTACTGTATACAGCGCTGGGGGTTATATTACTGTATACAGCGCTGGGGGTTATATTACTGTATACAGCGCTGGGGGGTTATATTACTGTATACAGCGCTGGGGGTTATATTACTGTATACAGCGCTGGGGGGTTATATTACTGTATACAGCGCTGGGGGTTATATTACTGTATACAGCGCTGGGGTTATATTACTGTATACAGCGCTGGGGGTTATATTACTGTATACAGCGCTGGGGGTTATATTACTGTATACAGCGCTGGGGGGGTTATATTACAGTATACAGCGCTGGGGGTTTTATTACTGTATACAGCGCTGGGGGTTATATTACTGTATACAGCGCTGGGGGTTATATTACTGTATACAGCGCTGGGGGTTATATTACAGTATACAGTGCTGGGGGTTATATTACTGTATACAGAGCTGGGGGTTATATTACTGTATACAGCGCTGGGGTTATTACTGTGTACAGCGCTGGGGTTATATTACTGTATACAGCGCTGGGGGGTTATATTACTGTATACAGCGCTGGGGGTTATATTACTGTATACAGCGCTGGGGGGTTATATTACTGTATACAGCGCTGGGGGTTATTACTGTGTACAGCGCTGGGGTTATATTACTGTATACAGCGCTGGGGGTTATATTACTGTATACAGCGCTGGGGGTATATTACTGTATACAGCGCTGGGGGTTATATTACTGTATACAGCGCTGGGGGTTATATTACTGTATACAGCGCTGGGGGGTTATTACTGTATACAGCGCTGGGGGGTTATATTACTGTATACAGCGCTGGGGGTTATATTACTGTATACAGCGCTGGGGGTTATATTACTGTATACAGCGCTGGGGGGTTATATTAGTGTATACAGCGCTGGGGGTATAATACTGTATACAGCACTGGTGGGTTATATTACTGTATACATCGCTGGGGGGTTATATTACTGTATACAGCGCTGGGGGGTTATATTACTGTATACAGCGCTGGGGGTTATATTACTGTATACAGCGCTGGGGGTTATTTTACTGTATACAGCGCTGGAGGGTTATATTACTGTATACAGCGCTGGGGGTTATATTACTGTATACAGCGCTGGGGGTTATATTACTGTATACAGCGCTGGGGGTTATATTACTGTATACAGCGCTGGGGGTTATATTACTGTATACAGCGCTGGGGGGTTATATTACTGTATACAGCGCTGGGGGTTATATTACTGTATACAGCGCTGGGGGTTATATTACTGTATACAGCGCTGGGGGTTATATTACTGTATACAGCGCTGGGGGTTATATTACTGTATACAGCGCTGGGGGGGTTATATTACAGTATACAGTGCTGGGGGTTTTATTACTGTATACAGCGCTGGGGGGTTATATTACTGTATACAGCGCTGGGGGTTATTACTGTGTACAGCGCTGGGGTTATATTACTGTATACAGCGCTGGGGGTTATATTACTGTATACAGCGCTGGGGGTATATTACTGTATACAGCGCTGGGGGTTATATTACTGTATACAGCGCTGGGGGTTATATTACTGTATACAGCGCTGGGGGGTTATTACTGTATACAGCGCTGGGGGGTTATATTACTGTATACAGCGCTGGGGGTTATATTACTGTATACAGCGCTGGGGGTTATATTACTGTATACAGCGCTGGGGGGTTATATTAGTGTATACAGTACTGGGGGTATAATACTGTATACAGCACTGGTGGGTTATATTACTGTATACATCGCTGGGGGGTTATATTACTGTATACAGCGCTGGGGGTTATATTACTGTATACAGCGCTGGGGGTTATATTACTGTATACAGCGCTGGGGGGTTATATTACTGTATACAGCGCTGGGGGGTTATATTACTGTATACAGCGCTGGGGGTTATATTACTGTATACATCGCTGGGGGGTTATATTACTGTATACAGCGCTGGGGGGTTATATTACTGTATACAGCGCTGGGGGTTATATTACTGTATACAGCACTGGGGTTATTTTACTGTATACAGCGCTGGGGGGTTATATTACTGTATACAGCGCTGGGGGTTATATTACTGTATACATCGCTGGGGGGTTATATTACTGTATACAGCGCTGGGGGGTTATATTACTGTATACAGCGCTGGGGGTTATATTACTGTATACAGCACTGGGGGTTATTTTACTGTATACAGCACTGGGGGGTTATATTACTGTATACAGCACTGGGGGGTTATAATACTGTATACAGCGCGGGGGGTTATATTACTGTATACAGCGCTGGGGGTTATATTACTGTATACAGCGCTGGGGGTTATATTACTGTATACAGCACTGGGGGTTATATTACTGTATACAGCGCTGGGGGTTATATTACTGTATACAGCGCTGGGGGGTTATTACTGTATACAGCGCTGGGGGTTATATTACTGTATACAGCGCTGGCGGGTTATATTACTGTATACAGCGCTGGGGGTTATATTATTGTATACAGTGCTGGGGTTATATTACTGTATACAGCGCTGGGGGGGTTATATTACTGTATACAGCACTGGGGGTTATATTACTGTATACAGCGCTGTTGGTTATATTACTGTATACAGTGCTGGGGGGTTATATTACTGTATACAGTGCTGGGGATTATATTACTGTATACAGCGCTGGGGGTATATTACTGTATACAGCGCTGGGGGGTTATATTACTGTATACAGGGCTGGGGGTTATATTACTGTATACAGCGCTGGGGGTTATATTACTGTATACAGCGCTGGGGGTTATATTACTGTATACAGCACTGGGGGTTATATTACTGTATACAGCGCTGTGGGTTATATTACTGTATACAGCGCTGGGGGGGAGACACAGTATTAGCGCGCATGAGTCCACCTCAGAGAATTTCATTACATTTCAGATTTTTGCAGATTTTAGCTTTTTTCGGAAAAGATGTAAAATGTTTTTTGATGTCTCGTCTTTAATGTGAAATCCATATCGGGCAGCGATCCACAAAATACATTAAGAAATTGGAAAGGATTCAGGGATGAAAGTTATTTAAAATAAAAGGAATATTTTTAGTTATGAGTTTGGGCTGAGAAAAGATTGTTTTGGGATTTCCCGCAGAACATAACGGGTGAAACGTTTATTTACAATTAAATTGATTATTTCTTTATTATTATTATTATTTACAGTAAGGGCAGTAGGGATGGGGAATCCGCTCAGGGTCAGCGGTCCGCCGCTGTATATATATATACTGTATATGAGGTCACGAGGGCCGGTTAAGCGGCGGGCGGTAAATGAATTTATCGGGAAACCCCTCCTTTTCCGTATTTCTTGTAATAAATGAAATAATAATTTGGCGGCCGCGTCGGGTCACTCAGTTAATTAAATGGACTCCGCGCCAAAACGCTGACATTTCAATCTCCGGGACTTCCAGACCAATATTACGGGGGATGGGAAGGGTTAATGGCGTTCGCGTGTAGGAACACAGGACTCAAAGGGCTGTTGGTTACTAAAGCGAGACCTCAAGAAGAGGAGTCTGCGCTCTAAAGACTGGGGCATGAGTTTGGGGTAAAGACCCTGAGAATCTGCCCCCCCCCGAAAAACATCTCATTACTGCGGAAATCTCTGAAATCTCCCTCAGTCTCTGTCTCTCTCTCTTTCTCTTGGTCTCTCTCTCTCGGTTTTTCTCTCTCTGTCCCTCAGTCTCTGTCTTTGTCTCTCTCTGTCTCTCTCTCTCTCTGTCCCTCAGTCTCTGTCTCTGTCTCTGTCTCTCTCTCTCTCTCTCGGTTTCTCTCTCTCTGTCCCTCAGTCTCTATCTTTGTCTGTCTCTCACTCTTGGTCTTTGTTTCTCCCCGTCCCTCAGTCTCTGTCTCTCTCTCTCTCTCTCTCTCTCTCAGTCTCTCTTGGTTTCTCTCTCTGTCCCTCAGTCTCTGTCTTTGTATCTCTGTCTCTGTCTCTCTCTCTGTCTCTCTCTCTCTCAGTCACTCTTGGTTTCTCTCTCTGTCCCTCAGTCTCTGTCTTTCTCTCTATCGGTTTCTCTCTCTCTGTCATTCTCTCCGTGTCTCTCTGTCTCTCTCTCTTTCTCTCCCTCTCTCCGTGTCTCTCTCTCTCTCTCCGTGTCTCTCTCTCTCTCTCTCTGTGTCTCTCTCACTCTCCCTCTCTCCGTGTCTCTCTCTCTCCCTTTCTCCGTGTCTCTCTCTCCGTGTCTCTCTCTCTCCCTCTCTCCGTGTCTCTCACTCTCTCCGTGTCTCTCTCTCTCCCTTTCTCTGTGTCTCTCTCTCTCTCCGTGTCTCTCTCTCTCCCTTTCTCCGTGTCTCTCTCTCCCTCTCTCTGTGTCTCTTTCCCTTTCTCTGTGTCTCTCCCTTTCTCTGTGTCTCTCTCTCCGTGTCTCTCTCTCTCCCTTTCTCCGTGTCTCTCCCTCTCTCTGTGTCTCTCTCCCTTTCTCCGTGTCTCTCCCTCTCTCTGTGTCTCTCTCCCTTTCTCCGTGTCTCTCCCTTTCTCCGTGTCTCTCTCTCCATGTCTCTCTCTCTCTCCCTCTCTCCGTGTCTCTCTCTCCTTCCGGCTGATATATTGTTCCATTAAAGGCTTTCACAACCTTTTAAGAAAATAAAAGCAGCCGAGAGGCGACGAGGATCGAATAAAAGGAACATAAAAAGATTTTGGCTGAGAAATAGGAGATTGGCAGCCGGGGGTTTGCGGGGGCCGCAGGGGCCACTCCGGGGGTATTTATTACCAGTAAAATGACGTTTATTTTTAAGAGAAGAGGCCTTTATCTGCAAACCTCTAGGAACACCAGACCCTGCAGGACAAACCTCTAGGAACTGCGTGTCTCCCCCGCCGCTCGGGGATCAGCAAATCAACATGTCGTTAAACCCTTAATGAAGTGCTCTTAATTTGCATATAATTGACATTTATTTAATTAGCGGGATCGTTACAGTACAACGCGGCATCACATCGAACGCGGAGACCCCCGAGACGCGGCAACAGTCCCACTCCCCCCTCTCTCTCTCCCTCCCACCTCTCTCTCTCTCCTCCTCTCTCTGTCTCTCTCTCTCCCTTCCCCCGCTCTCTCTCTCTCTCCCTCTCTCTCTCTCTGTCTCTCCCTCTCTCTCCCTCCCCCTCTCTCTCTCCCTTGCTCTCTCCCTCTCTCTGTCTCTCTCTCCCCCTCTCTCTGTCTCTCTGTCCCTTCCCCCGCTCTCTCTCTCCCTTTCCCACCTCTCTCTCTCCCTCTCTTTCTTTTCCCCCCTCTCTCTCTGTGTCTCTCCCTCTCTCTGTCTCTCTCTCTCCCTCCCCCCTCTCTCTCTCCCTTGCTCTCTCCCTCTCTCTGTCTCTCTCTCCCCCTCTGTCTCTCTCTGTCCCTTCCCCCGCTCTCTCTCTCCCTTTCCCACCTCTCTCTCTCTCCCTCCCCCTCTCTCTTTCCCTTTCCCCCTCTCTCTCTGTGTCTCCCTCTCTGTGTCTCTCTCTCCCTCCCCTCTCTCTTTCCCTTCCCCCCCCCCCCTCTCTCTCTCTCTCTCTCTCTCTCTGTCTCTCTCTCCCCTCTCTAGCAGTGTGTGATTTATGGATTATGATAAGAGGTCTCGCAGCTGCTGGAGGCTGGAGTGGAGGCCGTGATTAGCAGTCTCTATCGGTAATAATCGGTCCTCCAGCGGATAAATATGTCACTTATCTGCACAACAGACCCTCAACAACCACTCAGCCCCAACTCACACCACCTGCCCCTGGCGGGGAAATACGGAAGCGGACAGTCTGCGGGGCCACGGGGACCCCACTCCACAACATAAACCCCCTAATACCCAGCCTGCTACTCCGCCAAACAGCCTGCTACTCCCCCTCTCCATGTACCCCTATCTCTCCCGTCTGCCCACTCTCCCCATCTACCCCAGATGCCCCTTGTACCCTCATCCCCTTTATATACCCCATTCTCCCCCGTCTCTCACACCTCACAATGCCTTAAAATGCCTCCTTCACCCTCCCTAAATGCCCTTGAACTTCAGTTGCCATGACAACATGATGCCTCCATCAGCTTCCCACCCCCGTGAGCTGCCTCGGCTGGTCTCTTCTTTATATATAGAAATAGCAGAGCATCTTAGTGCCCCGATGGACGGGGGGGGAGAGAGAGCATGCAGCATATCACGCTGTATATATATATATATATATATATAGCGCTAATTACCCTCGCGCATGCTCAGGGGCAGCTGCCAATCTTTACCCCGAGTGTTTTCTGAATGTTAAATGAACCCGCAGACAATGCGCTTAATGAGGACGACGCCATTACCGCGGCCCCCATTATACAGAACGATGGCCCCCACAGTAATTACAGTGATTACAATCAGCACAACTTCTGCCACTGAACTGCCTTCCTGCCCTGTGTCTCATTACCACAGACATCACTGCCCCGTGTCTCATTACCACAGACATTACTGCCCCGTGTCTCGTTACCACAGATATTACTGCCCCGTGTCTCGTTACCACAGACATTACTGCCCCGTGTCTCATTACCACAGACATTACTGCCCCGTGTCTCGTTACCACAGACATTACTGCCCCGTGTCTCATTACCACAGACATCACTGCCCCGTGACTCGTTACCACAGACATCACTGCCCCGTGTCTCGTTACCACAGACATTATTGCCCCGTGTCTCATTACCACAGACATTACTGCCCCGTGTCTCGTTACCACAGACATTACTGCCCCGTGTCTCATTACCACAGACATTACTGCCCCGTGTCTCGTTACCACAGACATCACTGCCCCGTGTCTCGTTACCACAGACATTACTGCCCCGTGTCTCGTTACCACAGACATTACTGCCCCGTGTCTCGTTACCACAGACATTACTGCCCCGTGTCTCATTACCACAGACATTACTGCCCCGTGTCTCGTTACCACAGACATCACTGCCCCGTGTCTCGTTACCACAGACATTACTGCCCCGTGTCTCATTACCACAGACATCACTGCCCCGTGTCTCGTTACCACAGACATTACTGCCCCGTGTCTCGTTACCACAGACATTACTGCCCCGTGTCTCGTTACCACAGACATTACTGCCCCGTGTCTCGTTACCACAGACATTACTGCCCCGTGTCTCGTTACCACAGACATTACTGCCCCGTGTCTCGTTACCACAGACATTACTGCCCCGTGTCTCGTTACCACAGACATTATTGCCCCGTGTCTCGTTATCACAGACATTACTGCACCATGTCTCGATACCACAGACATTACTGCCCCGTGTCTCATTACCACAGACATTACTACCCCGTGTCTCGTTACCACAGACATTACTGCCCTGTGTCTCGTTACCACAGACATTACTGCCCCTCATTATCTGATTGCTATGATATTGCCTTATTGCCCCAGTACTGTGCTTGTTATTATTATGCCTTTTTGCCCTAGTGCCTCCTGTGATTTTGCCTTTTTACCTCGGTCCTTGTGTTATTGCCTTGTTGCCCCTGCGTGATATTTTAGCCCCCTGAAGCGCTCCGTGCCCCATCCAATCTATGATAGTTTAATTGTTCTCTGTGTGTAACATGGAGGTACTAGGCGGCGCAGTCTGCGCTCACATAGCACGGTCTCCGGAGACCGATGTGGCTTTATCTGAGCGCTCACAGCCCCGCGCACCGCATGTGTGTGTGCAGAGATAATAGATGAGGGGCAGGAATGGGGACAGGTGTGCGAGACACGCAAGAGGAACATATCTGGCTATTAGAGCGTGAGAGAGAGTAATCTCACGACGTTGTCACAGTGACCTCTTAAAGGGACAGTGTCTCTCAACATCAACGTGCCCCAGGCTGGGAGAGAATAACATAAAAGCCCCATAATGTATATCTAATCCCGTCCTTATAACCCGTTATATCCCTGTATATTCCTCATATTATATATTATATACTCTCCGGCCGTATAACTAATCCCGTCCTTATAACCCATTATATCCTGTATATTCCTCATATTATATATTATATACTCTCCGTCCCGTATAACTAATCCCGTCCTTATAACCCGTTATATCCCTGTATATTCCTCATATTATATATTATATACTCTCCGGCCGTATAACTAATCCCATCCTTATAACCCGTTATATCCCTGTATATTCCTCATATTATATAACTAACCCCGTCCTTATAACCCGTTATATCCCTGTATATTCCTCATATTATATATTATATACTCTCCCCCCGTATAACTAATCCCGTCCTTATAACCCGTTATATCCTGTATATTCCTCATATTATATATTATATACTCTCCCCCCGTATAACTAATCCCGTCCTTATAACCCGTTATATCCTGTATATTCCTCATATTATATATTATATACTCTCCGACCGTATAACTAATCCCGTCCTTATAACCCGTTATATCCTGTATATTCCTCATATTATATATTATATACTCTCCCCCGTATAACTAATCCCGTCCTTATAACCCGTTATATCCTGTATATTCCTCATATTATATACTCTCCGGCCGTATAACTAATCCCGTCCTTATAACCCGTTATATCCCTGTATATTCCTCATATTATATATTATATACTCTCCGGCTGTATAACTAATCCCGTCCTTATAACCCGTTATATCCTGTATATTCCTCATATTATATATTATATACTCTCCGGCCGTATAACTAACCCCGTCCTTATAACCCGTTATATCCCTGTATATTCCTCATATTATATATTATATACTCTCCCCCCGTATAACTAATCCCGTCCTTATAACCCGTTATATCCTGTATATTCCTCATATTATATATAATATACTCTCCCCCCGTATAACTAATCTCGTCCTTATAACCCGTTATATCCTGTATATTCCTCATATTATATATTATATACTCTCCGACCGTATAACTAATCCCGTCCTTATAACCCGTTATATCCTGTATATTCCTCATATTATATATTATATACTCTCCCCCGTATAACTAATCCCGTCCTTATAACCCGTTATATCCTGTATATTCCTCATATTATATACTCTCCGGCCGTATAACTAATCCCGTCCTTATAACCCGTTATATCCCTGTATATTCCTCATATTATATATTATATACTCTCCGGCTGTATAACTAATCCCGTCCTTATAACCCGTTATATCCTGTATATCCCTCATATTATATATTATATACTCTCCGGCCGTATAACTAATCCCATCCTTATAACCCGTTATATCCCTGTATATTCCTCATATTATATATTATATACTCTCCGGCCGTATAACTAATCCCGTCCTTATAACCCGTTATATCCCTGTATATTCCTCATATTATATATTATATACTCTCCGGCCCGTATAACTAATCCCGTCCTTATAACCCGTTATATCCTGTATATTCCTCATATTATATATTATATACTCTCCGGCCGTATAACTAACCCCGTCCTTATAACCCGTTATATCTCTGTATCTTCCTCATATTATATATTATATACTCTCCCCCCGTATAACTAATCCCGTCCTTATAACCCGTTATATCCTGTATATTCCTCATATTATATATAATATACTCTCCCCCGTATAACTAATCCCGTCCTTATAACCCGTTATATCCTGTATATTCCTCATATTATATATTATATACTCTCCCCCGTATAACTAATCCCGTCCTTATAACCCGTTATATCCTGTATATTCCTCATATTATATACTCTCCGGCCGTATAACTAATCCCGTCCTTATAACCTGTTATATCCCTGTATATTCCTCATATTATATATTATATACTCTCCGGCTGTATAACTAATCCCGTCCTTATAACCCGTTATATCCTGTATATCCCTCATATTATATTATATTATATACTTTCCGGCCGTATAACTAATCCCGTCCTTATAATCCGTTATATCCCTGTATATTCCTCATATTATATATTATATACTCTCCGGCCGTATAACTAATCCCACCCTTATTACCCGTTATATCCCTGTATATTCCTCATATTATATTATATTTACTCTCCGGCCGTATAACTAATCCCGTCCTTATAACCCGTTATATCCCTGTATATTCCTCATATTATATATTATATACTCTCCGGCCGTATAACTAATCCCGTCCTTATAACCCGTTATATCCCTGTATATTCCTCATATTATATATTATATACTCTCCCCCCGTATAACTAATCCCGTCCTTATAACCTGTTACATCCCTGTATATTCCTCATATTATATATTATATACTCTCCGGCCCTATAACTTATCCCGTCCTTATAACCCGTTATATCCTGTATATTCCTCATATTATATATTATATACTCTCCGGCCCTATAACTTATCCCGTCCTTATAACCCGTTATATCCCTGTATATTCTTCATATTATATATTAAATACTCTCCGGCCGTATAACTAATCCCGTCCTTATAACCCATTATATACCTGTATATTCCTCATATTATATATTATATACTCTCCGGCCGTATAACTAATCCCATCCTTATAACCCGTTATATCCCTGTATATTCCTCATATTATATATTATATACTCTCCGGCCGTATAACTAATCCCGTCCTTATAACCCGTTATATCCTGTATATTCCTCATATTATATATTATATACTCTCCGGCCGTATAACTAATCCCGTCCTTATAACCCGTTTTATCCCTGTATATTCCTCATATTATATATTATATACTCTCCGGCCGTATAACTAATCCCGTCCTTATAACCCGTTATATCCTGTATATTCCTCATATTATATATTATATACTCTCCCCCCGTATAACTAACCCCGTCCTTTTAACCCGTTATATCCTGTATATTCCTCATATTATATATTATATACTCTCCCCCCGTATAACTAATCCCGTCCTTATAACCCGTTATATCCTGTATATTCCTCATATTATATATTATATACTCTCCGGCCCGTATGTATAAAGGCATCTTTTGGATCTGTGGGGAACGGATTGAACATCTTTGCCGCTCTTACTGTAATTAACCCTTTTTGCTTCTTATCAGACGATTTCTTGTTCTTTGCACAGGCCAGCGGCGGCCCTATATGGGTGCTGCAGGTGTTGCAGGGGGATGTGGACCCACCGGTGACCTGGTTTTTATTTCGACGGCAGGGAAAGGCTGGTATTTGCCGAAATGTTTTTGGAAAATGACATCATATTAAGATGCCTTTTAAGAGTCAGACCCTCTTAGGGCCACCAGGTGCTAATTTGAGTTATGTGTCTGAGGGCCGGTGCCTCTTAGGGCCACTAGGTACTAATTTGAGTTATGTGTCTGAGGGCCGGTGCCTCTTAGGGCCACTAGGTACTAATTTGAGTGATATGTCTGAGGGCCGGGGCCCTTGGGGCCACCAGGTGCAGTATTTTATTGCAGAGGTCACCGAATGAGAGGCTTTGGAGGATGTTAAGCGAGGACACTCTGTAAATGCCCCACATCTGTCCAGAGGGGAACAAAGTGCCCGACATGTGGATTACAAGGGGATTAAATAGAGAGGATTGGGAGGGGGTAATTAACCCCTTGGTGGTGGAACTTTTTTGACCTTGTTCAGGGTAGATTTTTTTGCTGGGATCGCAGAGCTGGAGATGCGATTCCTGTCGCCGGAGGGAGAATAATCTGCCCCCCATGCCCCGTACCCCAGGGGCAGGAGCTCCCCGGCTGCTTGCGGTACGGAGTCCCTGTGCACCGGGCAGGAAGGGGTTAGCTCTACTATCACAGCCTCCTCTCTCTCTCCATCCCTCCCTCCGTCTCTCCGTCTCTCCTCCTCGTCTCTTTGCTGGCAGAGGATGTATAGAGGGACACATCTCTGCCTGACTCGCAGGACCAGACCTCAAGATGCCTCAAGGTGAGGGGGGGACAGGGCATTAGGGCTGCATGTACCCCACTACCACCCCCGCCGGGGGCCACACCAGGTGAACCCAAACCCTCGATACCCTCAGATCCAAGTCATTCCTCCTAAACCACTTGCCCCCTACAGCCACCCCAGGTCCCTACCCCAAGAACTCATGGGGCAAAATGCACCCCACTTTCTGAGACCCCCAGACCCTTATATTCTCTGTTACAATGAAATGATCCGCTCCCCTGCCGCTACTCTTCTGCATTGTAATGGACACAGGCGGATGATGCACCGTTCCCTGTACCCACCACTTTATCACCGACATACCGGCTGCACCAAATCTGGAGGGAATCAGAGAAGCTTTCAAATGGTTTCTATGGTGATTGCTCCAGATTAAGCAGTTTGCACCGGAACGGCTTTATCTTCAAACTGTTTCCAAAATGAGGGATCTTTAAATCCCATTTTTCTGGCGTTTTGTTACTTTGTATCGTGGTCGTTGGGTGTTATACGGGGGCCGAGGGTCTCTCCAGCCGCTGGGATTAGAATCTCCCCTTCTTTGTCCTGAATTTTATTTCCATTATTTGATTTTAATAAAATGCCCCAAATTTTCCATTTAAATCCCAGCCCCCCCCAGGTGAACGTTAATACATACAGAGTATATCGCGAGGATATAACCGGCCCCAGTGCATGCAGAAGGGGTTAAAATCTATTGTCTGCTGATGGCAGTTCGTGGCATCCATATTTTACCAATAATGAATGCTGTGACCCCCCCACTTACTGAGTCCTGTGACCCCCCCACTCACTGAGTGCTGTGACCCCCAACTTACTGAGTCCTGTGACCCCCCAACTCACTGAGTGCTGTGACCCCCACTCAGTGACTCCTCTCACTTTGTTTACCCCGTTTGCTCACTGAGTATGCCTCTCTTGTGTATCTTCCCCATAGCTGGAGGCTTCTCAGCTGCAGAGCTTGCAATCTGTCTTTGTCTCACCATCACCCATTCCCACCCATTTTGTCACTTTCCTAAATGCCCCTCTCTGCCTCCCCTCCAGCCTGCACCCCATCTCACTAATTCTGCCCCCTCCCTCTCTTCCCTCTGCCCCATCCATCAGTGCCCTGCTCTCAGTGTATTATGGGGTATTAATCACTCGATGAGCGTCTCGGCTCGCGGAGTCTCTGTCATTATAATGAACGGTGAACGTGAGCAGCGAAGGGGACCCTTACTCAGAGTGCAGGCGCAGGGCCCCCCTTACTGCATACACGCCGGGGTAACAGCAGGGGCATCCTTTACTGCATACACGCCGGGGTAACAGCAGGGGCATCCTTTACTGCATACACCCCGGGGTAACAGCAGAGGCACCCCTTACTGCATACACGCCGGGTTAACAGCAGGGGCATCCTTTACTGCATACACCCCGGGGTAACAGCAGGGGCACCCCTTACTGCATACACGCCGGGTTAACAGCAGGGGCATCCTTTACTGCATACACGCCGGGTTAACAGCAGGGGCATCCTTTACTGCATACACCCCGGGGTAACAGCAGGGGCACCCCTTACTGCATACACGCCGGGGTAACAGCAGGGGGCAACCCTTACTGCATACACACCGGGGTAACAGCAGGGGCATGCCTTACTGCATACACACCGGGGTAACAGCAGGGGGCAACCCTTACTGCATACACGCCGGGGTAACAGCAGGGGCATCCCTTACTGCATACACGCCGGGGTAACAGCAGGGGCATCCTTTACTGCATACACCCCGGGGTAACAGCAGGGGCACCCCTTACTGCATACACCCCGGGGTAACAGCAGGGGGCAACCCCTTATATATTATTACTCGTTCATATATTATCCATGGCAGGCAATAAGGCACCAGGTGTCGGGTTATCATTACTCTCTATTACGTTATCGGGATTCTGTATTACAGGGAGATGTAATAAGGCACCAGGTGCTGGGTTATCCTGATTCTGTATTACAGGGCGATGTAATAAGGCACCAGGTGCTGGGTTATCGTGATTCTGTATTACAGGGAGATGTAATAAGGCACCAGGTGCTGGGTTATCGTGATTCTGTATTACAGGGCGATGTAATAAGGCACCAGGTGCTGGGTTATCGTGATTCTGTATTACAGGGAGAAGTAATAAGGCACCCAGAGGTTGGGTCATCATTACTCTGTATTACAGGGCGATGTAATAAGGCACCAGGTGCTGGGTTATCGTGATTCTGTATTACAGGGCGATGTAATAAGGCACCCTGGGCTTGGGTTAACATTACTCTGTATTACAGGGCGATGTAATAAGGCATCAGGTTCTGGGTTATCGTGATTCTGTATTACAGGGAGATGTAATAAGGTACCAGGTGCTGGGTTATCGTGATTCTGTATTACAGGGAGAAGTAATAAGGCACCAGGTGCTGGGTTATCCTGATTCTGTATTACAGGGCGATGTAATAAGGCACCAGGTGCTGGGTTATCGTGATTCTGTATTACAGGGCGATGTAATAAGGCACCAGGTGCTGGGTTATCGTGATTCTGTATTACAGGGAGATGTAATAAGGCACCAGAGGTTTGGTTATCGTGATTCTGTATTACAGGGAGATGTAATAAGGCACCAGGGGTTTGGTTATCGTGATTCTGTATTACAGGGCGATGTAATAAGGCACCAGGTGCTGGGTTAACCTGATTCTGTATTACAGGGCGATGTAATAAGGCACCAGGTGCTGGGTTATCGTGATTCTGTATTACAGGGCGATGTAATAAGGCACCAGGTGCTGGGTTATCGTGATTCTGTATTACAGGGCGATGTAATAAGGCACCAGGTGCTGGGTTATCGTGATTCTGTATTACAGGGAGATGTAATAAGGCACCAGGTGCTGGGTTATCGTGATTCTGTATTACAGGGAGAAGTAATAAGGCACCAGGTGCTGGGTTATCCTGATTCTGTATTACAGGGCGATGTAATAAGGCACCAGGTGCTGGGTTATCGTGATTCTGTATTACAGGGCGATGTAATAAGGCACCAGGTGCTGGGTTATCGTGATTCTGTATTACAGGGAGATGTAATAAGGCACCAGAGGTTTGGTTATCGTGATTCTGTATTACAGGGAGATGTAATAAGGCACCAGGGGTTTGGTTATCGTGATTCTGTATTACAGGGAGATGTAATAAGGCACCCAGAGGTTGGGTCATCATTACTCTGTATTACAGGGCGATGTAATAAGGCACCAGGTGCTGGCTTATCGCACGCAGGTGATAACGAGCCGCGCTGACATATGGCTGTGTACGTGACAGAGCCGCGAGCAGCTCATGTGTGGAGGCGAGGGGTCCGCACGCTTCTCTCTCGCCCCCAGCGCTCACAGAGCCCCCGCGGACGTGCGGTTAAGAATAGTAACAATTAATTGGATTTTTTCCCTTTTTTTCCTTCGTTCCATAAGAAGCTGCGCAGGTTCAGAGATGTGATATAGTACGAGGACGAGCTATTCCCAGAGACGGGGTTAAAGAAGCCTCGTAGGTCTCTTCCTAAAGCGAAACGTTTAAAAAGATTAGAGCAAAATGAGGCATATCCTGGCAGCGGCCCCCATCCCGCCACCTACGCTACCCTTTGATTTAGGGCTCGGGGGAGGGGTGCAGCCGCCGCGTGAGGCTCCATTATACATTTCAATCTTCCGCTCGGGGGGATTGAGATGCTGCCATTGGGGTCTTTTCCACAGCGAGAGAGGGGATTGCGCTAAAACATGAGCCGCGCCTGCTGCAAGAGGGGTAACAATGGGTAAAAGGGGCAAGACGGCCCTCCAGGTTGGGGGCAGATGGCAGGTATACTTGGGGTGCTCTGGGTGAAGCTGGTTACGGGGCCTGCCCCGGCCGCAGACACCGCCCCGTATTACCCCCCAGCGGGGCAGCACAGCAATGTATCGACAGAGTCCATGCCTCAGGGGGCCTCATTTTAACACTTTCATGCCTTCAAATCCTTTATTGCTGATGGCTTTTACCTCTCTGCACCCATAACTACCCCATGGAAGGCCTGGGGGGGGTAACAGCACCATACATATCGGGCACGTCACTTGGGTTGTCATCTGGCCAGTAAATAGTTAACCTAGAATTGAACCCTATGCAAAGTATTTTTGGTGTCCCCCATGTCTTCTCCTCCATACCCCATCTGTGTCTCGCCCCTCTCCCTCCCATCGCTACACTCACTCATCACACTCTTCCCCTAACACTGAATGTCATTAGCAATGATCGCCCCTGATTAATGATGCCCCTGGATGAATTGCCCTCTCATTAATCCGGCCCCCTCCTCTCTTCCAAACATACCCCATGTGCTTTGCAAACGGATGCCAGTAAGTATGACATCATGTCTTCTTGGACGTAAGGGAATGAAGATGAGCGTGAATGGAGGAAAAGGGTGAATATGAGTGCAGGAATGGGAGGGAGTGCGCCTAAATGGGCGAGTAGAGGAGTGGAGGTAAGTATGAATGGAGGTATGGAGGTGAGTGTAAAAGGAGCAATGGGGGTGAGTAAGAGTGTAGGGATGGGAGTGAACAATGAGCTTAGAGAGAGTTTAGGAGTAGGGTTGGTATGAATGGGGGTGAGTATGGGTGTAGGAATGGGGGTGAGTGTGAATGGAGGTATAGGGTGAGTATGAGTGAAGGAATAAGCGCAATAATGGGCAGATTTCCCAGTATCTCACAGTGATGAGGGGGACCCCTGTGTGGGGGTGAGATCCCCCAGTTATGGAGCGAGACCTCCGTGTGGGAGCGAGACCTCCATGTGGGAGCGAGAGCCCCTGTGTTAGAGTGAGACCCCCTGTGTTGGAGCGAGACCCCCCCCGTGTGCGAGCGATACCCCCTGTGTTGGAGCTCCGTGTGTGAGTGGGATCCGGCTCCACGCGCTGCTGTCAGCGAGATGGATGTAGTGTGACTGTCGGCAGTTCCTCGCACAGACGGAGCGGGAATCAGAGCGTCCGTCACGCTGACAGCTGCACTAAAAGCCTTTAAATATTTTATTACCCCGCCGCTCACTGCCTGTGACTGACAGATTACCCCTCCTGCCCCCCACAGGGCTGCCCCGGGGACAAGGTCGCTCCCCACTGCCAAAAATACTCATCTACACAGTATACTGTACATACAACGCGCCCCATAAGTCTCTCCCCTAGATCCTCACCCCATTCTTCCACTCACACTCACCCCGATTCCTGCACTCACACCGATTCCTCCACTCACCCCGATTCCTCCACACTCAACCGATTCCTCCAATCACCCCGATTCCTGCACTCATCCCCATTCCTCCACTCACACCCCGATTCCTCCACTCACACTCCTCCCTCTCTCATCCTTTGCCCGTCCCTCCATTCCGTTTTCCTAAAGTTACCATTATTATTATTCGTGCAAATACCGGGGCTGCGGGGGCCCAACCTACAGCTCCCCTCTGTCCGTCGCCCCACAGAGGGAGGGGCAGATCCGGTTAACGCCGTTCTCACGTCCATTCCCTGCAGGAGATTAAACGTAAAGATCAACGATAAGAAAATTCTCCTGTTGCCTCAAGAGCTTACGATCCGAAAAGCTTTGTCAGGACCAAGACATGCAGACTTGGGGAATCCGACTCTAGGATGGATAATGCAGTGAGTGTGACCGCCTTGACGCAGGAGCTTACACTCTGATGCTTTAAGACACTTGTGAGTGCGGGTAACACAGCAGAGGAGGAATGGCTGCCCCCGGGCCGCATTAACCCCGTGTCTGCCATGGAGTGCCTCCAGGAGCTGCAGCACCCCCTGCTGGACAAGTCACTGGGAGGGGGGATGCTGACCCCCCTTCTCTCGAAAGACACTGAAGGAGGGGGGGATCTGATTTGGAAATGCCTCCCCCACCGGGCCCCTCCTGGGGCAGATCTCCGCCACCAGTTCCTGGACCCCGGGAGCCTTCATCCCACCGTGGAGCTGGGGGGGGGGCGGCTGGCCGAGCTGGCGTTCTGGAGGGCAGCGGACCCCCGGATGTGGCGGGGCAAAGACTACATAGAGACCACGTTTGTAGATTCCCAGGACAGCCCCGACGCCCACAAAAGACTGATTTACCCCCCAGAGAAGGGCATTCACACCGTGTCCTGCGACCCCACTGAAGACGACATGATAGACATGGAGGTGAGTGAGCCCCAAGTGTGAGTGCGAGTACAGGTGAGTGTGCGGGGAGGTACAGAAATAGCAGAGAGGGCTGCCTGATGCCCCTCTCACCTCCCCTGATGCCCCTCTCACCTCCCCTAATGCCCCCTCTCTCCTCCCCTGATGCCCCCTCTCTCCTCCCCTGATGCCCCTCTTTTCTAGAGGTAGGAATGTTTGCTGGGTATGAGGGGATCGCAGGGTTCTACAGCCCTAAAAGCCCCGATAATGTGTATAGAAACAGCTTTATAAATAAACCTATTCTTCTTCTTTTAATACCCCAGCCACGCCTCTAACCACACCCCAAATACAGAAGTGCCCCCCCCACCCGTGAGGCGATTTCCTGCCCCGGGGTAGAATCCGTGGATTCTCGGACCTCGCGGTCCCTTTGGTTCCGTCGCCTGCTGCTGCGTCACATGACGTGCAAGCTGTCCGGTGATTGGACCTTAGCCTTTTCTGGCAGTGATGTCACGTTGGTAGGCGGGG
Organism: Spea bombifrons; assembly: GCF_027358695.1. Lineage (NCBI taxonomy): Eukaryota > Metazoa > Chordata > Amphibia > Anura > Pelobatidae > Spea > Spea bombifrons. The sequence goes on along the minus strand of NC_071094.1, from coordinate 46,573,364 downwards.
ATTCACGGAATGATAAGACATTGTTACCATAACAACCATAAGGAAGTGCAATAAAGCTTCAGAACTGCAATTAGTGAAGGCGAGTCGTTAAACAAACAGCGAGATCCGGCGCTCTGCGCCCGACGCGTTCCAACGAGAAGCGAGCCGGAGACTCGCGAGGCTCTCAGTCGGACGCGGACGGCGGCAGCCGGCTGAACAAAAACAATGAGATTTTTTCAATCATAAAATTCTTTCTTTTTTTTTGTTAAATGATTTACATTTTTTGTAGGTATTGTAGGTTTTTTTTTTAATTTCTTGTAGTTTCCGGCAGATTTTTAAATGTTTTTTTCCAAATTCCCCGTAAAGAATCCCCCCCCCCTTTTTTGCACCCCGGCGAATTTCTCGAGGGGTTCCGTAACTGGAATATTATCCCCAAATATTAGATGACATTTTAAGACAATTTTGACCGTTTGCTTAAAAAATTCTTGAGTAATAAAAAGAAATGATCATTTTAGGTGATTTTTATAAAAATAAAAGACCTGATTTGTCTGCATTGCGGAGGAATTTATTTATTTAAAGTCCCCGGCTTCTGGTTCCCCGAGTCTCGGGCCGCAGAGCTGACATTCTTATCTGGGAACTCTCTGGGTTTGCCCCTTAGTCTCCGGGTTTTTGCCCCAGTCTCGGGGTGACGGGGCAGATTCTCGGGGTCACGCAATCTGACTCCTTCCTACCCCCCCACCCCCACTCTGTGTTTTTGCCCCCAGTATGTTATGGGTGATCTCCCTGCTTGAATGCAGGTGACTCTGTTGAGTGCCTCTTTAAATAATGACAAGCCAAGGTTTCCATGACGACGGGTATTACAGCCATTTGGGGAATCACTGCATAGAGTCTTCCCGCTAGGCCATTAAAGGGTTAATATTCCGGGGGTCTCAGGGGCCGCTCGATTAGGGGTTCCTGGGTCTGCTTCCATGTCATGGGGCAGTTTTGGGGGGGCAGTTTTGGGGGATCTGCCCCTGCCCCTGTCTCACGTGCCCCCGCCCCGTCTCACGTGCCCCCTCTCCCCGCAGAACGGATCCACGAGCGACAGCGACACGGACAGCGAGAGCCACTTCTCCCTCTTACTGCCCCAGGACTACCTGGGCCTGGCCGTCTTCTCCATGCTGTGCTGCTTCTGGCCCCTGGGCATCGCCGCTTTCTTCCTGTCTCAGAAGGTGAGAGGAGCCGGGATCTGCCCCGGCGGGGGGCAGATAGCGAACGCCAATCACAGGACAGCCTCGCTTTATGGCGGAATCTCTCCCGGTGCGCTGTGCCACGCATGAAAGAGATCTGGGGTTTGGGATAAGGGGTAGGAAGTATGGGGTATTAAGAGGGAGTGGGGTAGGGGCTGGGTATTAATAGGGAGTGGGGGAGGGGCTGGGGTATGAATAGTAGAGTTGTTGCCCCCGGTCAGGGGGTAGGAGAGTTGGGGTAATACAGGGTCCAGCGGGATACCCCCCGTCACTCACGCTGTTCCCGCTCTTACCCCCCGTCACTCACGCTGCTCCCGCTCTTACCCCCCGTCACTCACGCTGTTCCCGCTCTTACCCCCCGTCACTCACGCTGTTCCCGCTCTTACCCCCCCGTCACTCACGCTGTTCCCGCTCTTACCCCCCGTCACTTACGCTGTTCCCGCTCTTACCCCCCGTCACTCACGCTGTTCCCGCTCTTACCCCCGTCACTCACGCTGTTCCCACTCTTACCCCCCCCACAGACAAACAAAGCCTCGGCTCAAGGCGACTACCACGGGGCAAGTGTGGCTTCCAGACAGACCTTCCTGCTGGCCGTCCTCTCCATCTTCCTGGGGATCTGCACCTACATCGGGGCCGTGGTGGCCCTCATCTCCTACCTGTCCAACAGAGCCCCCACCTAACGGGCCGAGCCCTGCCTGCCGTGCCACCCGGGCTGCACATTAACACTGAGGGGGGCAAATAAATCACCAGGGGCCAGACTGACTGGGGGGGCATTAAATCACCAGGGGCCAGACTGACTGGGGGGGCATTAAATCACCAGGGGCCAGACTGACTGGGGGGCATTAAATCACCGGGGGCCATACCGACTGGGGGGCATTAAATCACCTGGGGCCAGACTGACTGGGGGGGCATTAAATCACCAGGGGCCAGACTGACTGGGGGGGCATTAAATCACCGGCAGGGGGGGGGGCAAAGGACCTCATCCAACCCAGACTATTTTACTTGCAAGAAATCTAGAACCCGGATCTCGAACCCTGCCCCCATGAACCCGGATCTAGAACCCGCCCCCTTGGGTTCCACAGCAACGGAGATTCTGTAAAGGTTCACTGATTTACCGGCAGGAAAGAAATGGCGGCTGAATTCGGGGGGCATGGGGGCCACACAACGCCTCCTCAGTGCCGGAATCAAACCACAGGACAGGTTCCAGAGTCTGCGCATGGAACGCTTTGCTGATGGGGTTGGTGTCAGAAATATATACCCCCTCAGCCGGCCTCGGGGGGGTTACAGGAGTACCTGATATTTCCTGGTTAAGGCTTAATGCCAAAGAATCGGGTGTCTTGGCACCTACTGTGCGCAAATAAATTCTGTCAGTTTCTTAAACGCCCCCGGGGGCAGGAGGCACTTCCTCTGGGGTACTTTAAGGTCCATCAGCTGACGATTTCAAGATGGGGTAAAACCTTCCCCTCCTCCAAAGAGACCCGAATCCGACGCTAGAGACTTTACTGAGAGGGTGGTGGATACTTGGAACAGCCTCCCAGCAGAGGTGGTAGAGGGTAATACAGCGAGGGGATTAAACATGCATGGGACAGACACACGGCTCCTGAATCTAAGACGAGACGAGGGCCGGGGGGGCTCTGGGTTTCTGTAAATTGAGGATAAAAGTTAAAATCTTCGGTTCTATTCGTAAAATAAGTGAATTTTCCCGTCACGCGGCGGTAGTCCGCAGCGCCCGCCCGGTGCCCGAGGTACTTTGCGTTATTGCACCGGATCAGACGCCAGGCAGAGGAGTTAATGGCGTTTTTGTGGATATTGCAGAGTTTTCAGCGTTTTGTGTCATTACGGTGACGGACGGATCATAACATTTCCCGCCGGCGCCTCCGCTGCATGCAAACACCGGCACGCGAAACGAGCGTTTAACCCAAAAACAAACGGTTACATCGGGTTATTTGAGTTCATTACGCTTTGTTGAATAATTATTAGATTTTTGTTAAATTATAATTATGTTTATTTTTGTTATTGAATGATTATACCCGATTCCTTTTTGTTGAATTCATTCCAATTATTTTTTGTTGATTAAATAATGATTTCGATTTTTTGGGCCCGTTTTATGAGAATTTTATTATGCATTAAAAAAAAAGAAATACTCCAGAGCTGCAGCCCGCAGGCGCGGAAAACGTCGGGGGAGGGGCAGGCCGTATAGCGGATGTAAAGGGGCCGCACGCGGCCCTCGGATGACCGTATAGCGGTGAGTAAACCCGAAACCTGCGAGGCTAGAAACGGGGAGAAAAAGAGGAATTCACACAGATTTCAGCAAAAATGCTTTGAATAAACCGGGCGGGGTTTAGAGGCACGGAATATTCCGCCATCGCCCCGGGGGTCGCAGCGCGGGGGCCGATCCGCCTCACGGCTCGCATAACAGCCGACGCATGGGGGGGGGGGCAGCTAATGTCTGCGATCCGGGGGTCAAACTGCTTCACATCCAATGAAGGAAGAATCACGAAAAGGATCCGGCTGCGGGGCAAAACGGCAAAAATCCAGACGGGTGTCAGAGAGATAAAAACCCTGGGGATTATTCACTAAACGGCTAACCCTACCCCAATTACCCCGTCTCCTCCCCCCATAAAACCGCGAGATGTTAAACGCCCGACGCCGGGGCAGAAGTCTGTATGAGATGACCCTCCTGCCCCCGCGCCCCCCCCCCGCCCTTGGATAGTTCTAATTAACAAACTGCAGATAATCCCTGATTACTGGATGAGATTTACCTGGATTAGGACAGTAAATACCGACCGGTGTCACCTGCCCCTCCCCCGGTGTCACCCCCCCTCCCCCCAGCGTCACCTGCCCCCCGAACCCCAGAAAGTTACCCCAGGGAGGTGAATTGGTAATATTCTGACCGGAACCGGACGGCAATAAAGGCGACTGGGGCCACCAGGAGGCAAATACCCCAAGACAAGCATTAATCAGTCATACTGGGGCACTGCAGTAGTAGGTACGTGGAGCTGTCTTCCAGTGCCTGATTTACACCGCAGTGTCATATATTTGATATTGCTATAGCGCCACCATATTCCGCAGAGATGTACAATACGTGTCATGCGACAATGTGTTATACCCCGCAGCGGGGCAAACAGCCCTGAACCCCCACCCCGCCAGCGCAGCACAAGAGAGACAATTAAGAAATTAAGAGTGTGATGATTATATTCCCCCGACAGGACGAAGTGTCAGCGAGACGGGGAGAGGCGAGGGGGGGGGGGCGGCGGATGGGAGAGCGGAGGGCGGCCAGGAGAGCGGAGAGGGGGCAGTGAGAGGAGGAGAAAGTTACAGACAGATCTGGGTCAGGACAAGAACAGCGCAGAGCAAAACACGGGCCGGTGCGCGGGAACAGCGGGGGGAGGGGTGCATTTACTTATATACCGCCTGCAGACGCCGTGGTGCAGATATAATAGGGGGCAGTAAAACTCTGCGATAATATTAAAATTGGAATTATTTACACACATTGAGGTGCAGAAGGTCGGGCACCGGAGGGTTAACGCCCGAATACGCTGCCGGCTGGCAGCGATTAATCTGCCCAGAAGGACGCGCCGCCTGCACAAGGTTACCGGCGGGATTAATGGGGGACGCGGCGTCATTTAGGTGCAGACAGTCCGACGACGCAAGGCGACTGCATTAACGGAGGCGAGACTCCGCCGGTGACATCATCCACGCCGCCGGTGACATAATACAAGCCGCCGGCGACATCATCCAGGCCACCGGTCACATCATCCGGGCCGCTTGCCGTCAAAACGCCGAATCCCATTCATGTTTTTAATTTCTATAATTGTAATGGCAACATGAGCCTCAGCTGGGAAATGGATGCATGTAACAACTACCTGAGGGTGTGGATGCAAATGGAACAATAAAGAGAAACCCAAATAGCCTTAATTCTGTAAAAAATACAATAACGACAAAAAACATCCCAGAAATATCCGCCATCTACTTACAAAAAATACAAGAGGGCAGAGGGGGGGGGGGGTGTACAGGAGGGGGGGGTGTACAGGAGGGCAGAGAGAGGGGGGTACAGGAGGGCAGAGGGGGGGGTGTACAGGAGGGGGGGGGTGTACAGGAGGGCAGAGAGAGGGGGGTTACAGGAGGGCAGAGAGAGGGGTTACAGGAGGGCAGAGAGAGGGGGTGTACAGGAGGGCAGAGAGAGGGGGGTTACAGGAGGGCAGAGAGAGGGGGGTACAGGAGGGCAGAGAGAGGGGGGTACAGGAGGGCAGAGAGAGGGGGGGTACAGGAGGGCAGAGAGAGGGGGGGTACAGGAGGGCAGAGAGAGGGGGGTTACAGGAGGGCAGAGAGAGGGGGGGTACAGGAGGGCAGAGAGAGGGGGGTACAGGAGGGCAGAGAGAGGGGGGTTACAGGAGGGCAGATAGAGGGGGGTTACAGGAGGGCAGAGAGAGGAGGGTGTACAGGAGGGCAGAGAGAGGGGGTGTACAGGAGGGCAGAGAGAGGGGGGGTACAGGAGGGCAGAGAGAGAGGGGGTACCAGAGGGCAGGGGGGATACAGGGGCTTTGGGGCGTCCCCTCAGGACTTGGAGTATCTCCTCCTGACGGAGTCTCTGTAGAAGCGGAAGATTTTCTGGGCTGCTATCTGAGCGGCCGCGATGCTCTGCTGGAACTGGAGAGAGAGGGAGAGACACTGTGAGCAGGGAGAGAGAGAAGAGCCTAATGAGCAGGGAGAGAGAGAAGAGTCTAATGAGCAGGGAGAGAGAGAAGAGTCTAATGAGCAGGGAGAGAGAGAAGAGTCTAATGAGCAGGGAGAGAGAGAAGAGCCTAATGAGCAGGGAGAGAGAGAAGAGTCTAATGAGCAGGGAGAGAAAGCCCCCGGCTCCCCTCCTCCCCCTCCCCCACCCGCTGTCTTTACGAAGGGCCACAGGGAGCCGGAGCTATTTGTTCAATTTTAATGATTCTCTTAACATCGGTTTATTAAACCGTCTCCCCCTCAGTCTGCCCCGGGGGCAATTAATAATCACACTGCAGAGAGAGCGCGTGAGAAGCGAGGCCGCCCCGCACGAGGGGCAACAACCAGGAACCCCCCCCGATAAACACCGAGGCAGCACGGATACCCCACTGCGGGCGACAGACAGAAGCGAGATCTGGGGCACGGACTCTGTATTCAGCGGCTGAGAGTGATTAGCACGGTCCGCGCGGCTGCCGGGGTATTTACGGACCCTCCCTGCCGGCTGAGAATCCCACTTAGTATTCAGCCCCAAACGCCAGCGCAGGAGGACAGTCTGACGCGGGGGATAAAGTGCAGGAATAGCAGGAGGTCACGGGAGTCTCCAGCTGGTACAGACAGACACGATGACGGCCTTCAGCTGATACCCTTGCCAGGCTGTCCCCGAAACGAGGTTTTACTTTACTGAGGGGGTGGTAGATAAGTGGAGCAGCTCCCAGCAGAGGTGGTAGAGGGTAATACAGTGAGGGGATTAAACATGCATGGGATAGACATCCGGCTCCTGAATCTAAGACGAGACCAACGACTGATTACGGTTTGGGGGCCGATCACAGAAGGGGTTAATTCACTCCAGTACCCTTCAGCCGAAAAACGGTTAACATAAGTCCACAACACAAAGGGTTAATGTATGTACCCATTGTACAGCGCTACGGAATTTGATGTCGCCGGCTGTCCGGCAACGAGGGGTTAAATCTCCCAGCAGCCAATCCACATTCATTCGATTGAATTTTTTCCTTAATTAATTAAAAGGCATTTGGCTGAATCCCAGCAGCTCTGAGCGGAGCCGTCCGCGAGGGCCGCAATGAGTCAGAACCCACACGGTCCTAGAGGTACACCATCTCCCTGACATTACTGCGTATGATGTATAGATAAATTAACCAGCCGGCCCCTGTATAATGTATAGATAAATCAGTGACCGGCCCCTGTATAATGTATAGATAAATCAGTGACCCAGCCCCCTGTATAATCTATAGATAAATCAGTGACCGGCCCCTGTATAATGTATAGATAAATCAGTGACCGGCCCCTGTATAATGTATAGATAAATCAGTGACCAGCCCCTGTATAATGTATAGATAAATCAGTGACCAGCCCCTGTATAATGTATAGATAAATCAGTGACCGGCCCCCTGTATAATGTATAGATAAATCAGTGACCGGCCCCTGTATAACGTATAGATAAATCAGTGACCGGCCCCCTGTATAACGTATAGATAAATCAGTGACCGGCCCCTGTATAACGTATAGATAAATCAGTGACCGGCCCCCTGTATAATGTATAGATAAATCAGTGACCGGCCCCCTGTATAACGTATAGATAAATCAGTGACCGGCCCCTGTATAACGTATAGATAAATCAGTGACCGGCCCCCTGTATAATGTATAGATAAATCAGTGACCGGCCCCTGTATAATGTATAGATAAATCAGTGACCGGCCCCTGTATAATGTATAGATAAATCAGTGACCGGCCCCTGTATAATGTATAGATAAATCAGTGACCGGCCCCTGTATAATGTATAGATAAATCAGTGTCCGGCCCCTGTATAATGTATAGGTAAATCAGTGACCGGCCCCTGTATAATGTATAGATAAATCAGTGACCGGCCCCTGTATAATGTATAGATAAATCAGTGACTGGCCCCTGTATAATGTATAGATAAATCAGTGACCGGCCCCTGTATAATGTATAGATAAATCAGTGACCGGCCCCTGTATAATGTATAGGTAAATCAGTGACCAGCCCCTGTATAATGTATAGGTAAATCAGTGACCGGCCCCTGTATAATGTATAGATAAATCAGTGACCGGCCCCTGTATAATGTATAGATAAATCAGTGACCGGCCCCTGTATAATGTATAGATAAATCAGTGACCGGCCCCTGTATAATGTATAGATAAATCAGTGACCGGCCCCTGTATAATGTATAGATAAATCAGTGTCCGGCCCCTGTATAATGTATAGATAAATCAGTGTCCGGCCCCTGTATAATGTATAGGTAAATCAGTGACCGGCCCCTGTATAATGTATAGGTAAATCAGTGACCGGCCCCTGTATAATGTATAGATAAATCAGTGACCGGCCCCTGTATAATGTATAGATAAATCAGTGACCGGCCCCTGTATAATGTATAGGTAAATCAGTGACCGGCCCCTGTATAATGTATAGGTAAATCAGTGACCGGCCCCTGTATAATGTATAGATAAATCAGTGACCGGCCCCTGTATAATGTATAGATAAATCAGTGACCGGCCCCTGTATAATGTATAGGTAAATCAGTGACCGGCCCCTGTATAATGTATAGATAAATCAGTGACCGGCCCCTGTATAATGTATAGATAAATCAGTGACCGGCCCCTGTATAATGTATAGATAAATCAGTGACTGGCCCCTGTATAATGTATAGATAAATCAGTGACCGCCCCGCTGTATAATGTATAGATACATCAGTGACCGGCCCCTGTATAATGTATAGATAAATCAGTGACCGGCCCCCTGTATAATGTACAGATAAATCAGTGACCGGCCCCCTGTATAATGTATAGATAAATCAGTGACCGGCCCCCTGTATAATGTATAGATAAATCAGTGACTGGCCCCTGTATAATGTATAGATAAATCAGTGACCGCCCCGCTGTATAATGTATAGATAAATCAGTGACCGGCCCCCTGTATAATGTATAGATAAATCAGTGACTGGCCCCTGTATAATGTATAGATAAATCAGTGACCGGCCCCCTGTATAATGTATAGATAAATCAGTGAGCCGGCCCCTGTATAATGTATAGATAAATCAGTGACCGGCCCCCTGTATAATGTATAGATAAATCAGTGATCGGCCCCCTGTATAATGTATAGATAAATCAGTGACCGGCCCCTGTATAATGTATAGATAAATCAGTGACCGGCCCCTGTATAATGTATAGATTAATCAGTGACCGGCCCCTGTATAATGTATAGATAAATCAGTGACCGGCCCCCTGTATAATGTATAGATAAATCAGTGACCGGCCCCCTGTATAACGTATAGATAAATCAGTGACCGGCCCCTGTATAATGTATAGATAAATCAGTGACCGGCCCCCTGTATAATGTATAGATAAATCAGTGACCGCCCCCTGTATAATGTATAGATAAATCAGTGACCGGCCCCCTGTATAATGTATAGATAAATCAGTGACCGGCCCCTGTATAATGTAAAGATAAATCAGTGACCGGCCCCTGTATAATGTATAGATAAATCAGTGACCGGCCCTGTATAATGTATAGATAAATCAGTGACCGGCCCCCTGTATAATGTATAGATAAATCAGCGACCGGCCCCTGTATAATGCATAGATAAATCAGTGACCGGCCCCTGTATAATGTATAGATAAATCAGCGACCGGCCCCTGTATAATGTATAGATAAATCAGTGACCGGCCCCCTGTATAATGTATAGATAAATCAGTGACCGGCCCCCTGTATAATGTATAGATAAATCAGTGACCGGCCCCCTGTATAATGTATAGATAAATCAGTGTCCGGCCCCTGTATAACGTATAGATAAATCAGTGACCGGCCCCCTGTATACTGTATAGATAAATCAGTGACCGGCCCCTGTATAATGTATAGATAAATCAGTGACCGGCCCCTGTATAATGTATAGATAAATCAGTGACCGGCCCCTGTATACTGTATAGATAAATCAGTGACCGGCCCCCTGTATGATGTATAGATAAATCAGTGACTGGCCCCCTGTATAATGTATAGATAAATCAGTGACCGCCCCCCTGTATAATGTGTAGATAAATCAGTGACCGGCCCCCTGTATAATGTATAGATAAATCAGTGACCGGCCCCCTGTATAATGTATAGATAAATCAGTGATCGGCCCCCTGTATGATGTATAGATAAATCAGTGACCGGCCCCCTGTATAATGTATAGATAAATCAGTGACCGGCCCCTGTATAATGTGTAGATAAATCAGTGACCGGCCCCCTGTATAATGTATAGATAAATCAGTGACCGGCCCCTGTATAATGTGTAGATAAATCAGTGACCGGCCCCTGTATAATGTATAGATAAATCAGTGACCGGCCCCCTGTATAATGTATAGATAAATCAGTGACCGGCCCCTGTATAATGTGTAGATAAATCAGTGACCGGCCCCCTGTATAATGTATAGATAAATCAGTGACCGGCCCCTGTATAATGTATAGATAAATCAGTGAGCGGCCCCTGTATAATGTATAGATAAATCAGTGACCGGCCCCCTGTATAATGTATAGATAAATCAGTGACCGGCCCCTGTATAATGTATAGATAAATCAGTGACTGGCCCCTGTATAATGTATAGATAAATCAGTGACCGGCCCCCTGTATAATGTATAGATAAATCAGTGACCGGCCCCTGTATAATGTATAGATAAATCAGTGACTGGCCCCTGTATAATGTATAGATAAATCAGTGACCGGTCCCTGTATAATGTATAGATAAATCAGTGACCGGCCCCCTGTATAATGTATAGATAAATCAGTGACCGGCCCCTGTATAATGTGTAGATAAATCAGTGACCGGCCCCCTGTATAATGTATAGATAAATCAGTGACCGACCCCTGTATAATGTATAGATAAATCAGTGACCCGGCCCCTGTATAATGTATAGATAAATCAGTGACCGGCCCCCTGTATAATGTATAGATAAATCAGTGACCGGCCCCTGTATAATGTGTAGATAAATCAGTGACCGGCCCCTGTATAATGTATAGATAAATCAGTGACCGGCCCCCTGTATAATGTATAGATAAATCAGTGACCGGCCCCTGTATAATGTATAGATAAATCAGTGACCGGCCCCTGTATAATGTGTAGATAAATCAGTGACCGGCCCCCTGTATAATGTATAGATAAATCAGTGACCGGCCCCTGTATAATGTATAGATAAATCAGTGACCGGCCCCTGTATAATGTATAGATAAATCAGTGACCGGCCCCTGTATAATGTATAGTTAAATCAGTGACTGGCCCCCTGTATAATGTATAGATAAATCAGTGACCGGCCCCTGTATAATGTATAGATAAATCAGTGACCGGTCCCTGTATAATGTATAGAGAAATCAGTGACCGGCCCCCTGTATAATGTATAGATAAATCAGTGACCGGCCCCCTGTATAATGTATAGATAAATCAGTGACCGGCCCCCTGTATAATGTATAGATAAATCAGTGACCGGCCCCTGTATAATGTGTAGATAAATCAGTGACCGGCCCCCTGTATAATGTATAGATAAATCAGTGACCGGCCCCCTGTATAATGTATAGATAAATCAGTGACCGGCCCCCTGTATGATGTATAGATAAATCAGTGACCGGCCCCCTGTATAATGTATAGATAAATCAGTGACCGGCCCCTGTATAATGTGTAGATAAATCAGTGACCGGCCCCTGTATAATGTGTAGATAAATCAGTGACCGGCCCCCTGTATAATGTATAGTAAAGCGGCGAGGGGTTCTCTTACCTCGGCAGCAGAATATGCCCCGGTCGAGGAGACGGTTAACACTTTCTTTTCCAAACTCTCTATAGCAAAAGTCAGAACTGCTCGGCTCTCCTGTTAATAATAAACATTATAATTCTGTTACCACTTCTTCTGAGCGGCTGCTCCACGCATCCATCACACTTTCGCCTGATCATGGACTGACCTTCTGTTGCTTGGTGTTGGGATCCAGCGTTATTTGGCCGTCGGCATCGAGCGCACAAGTGACCCCGCAGAACAGAGCGCGCATGGGGAGCCCGGCATCCATCAGCCCCATGCAGGCAGCGTTCAGGCAGCAGGCCAGGAGCTGGGGGGGGGTTAAGGGTAATTGGTGGAGAAGAGGATACCCCCAACAGGACAAATACTACAATGGGGAACAACGGCAGGCGGGGGCAAAAAAGAGGGGTCTGGGGCAAAAAATGAAATGCAACAAAGGAGGGGGCAGGGAAAATCTGGGGGCGAAGAATGAAACAGCAGCAAGTGAACAGGGGCAGAGGGGGCAGGCTGCTGGGGGCAGCGGGGTAGATACCAGACACCAGGCTGGCCGGGGCATCTGGCTGGGGCAGCTGCAGAGGGAGCGGAGGGAACGGTGCCGGATAACTGCTCCCCTGCTGCCATCTGGTGGCCGTTGGTGGGATGACAGGGCTCTGACAGCTAAGGATACGGATCCAGCGTCGTGAACGATCTGAAGCACGGCAGTGATGGAGGTTCTGGGGTGCAGACATCCCATAATAACCGACTCGCACGTCTCCCGGATCAGCTGCTCCCGACTCCTCTCCTGTACGGCTGAGGGGCAAAGAAAACGGCGTCAGCGGGCGAGGGGGCAGTTAAATAAATGAATGGAGCCCGACGTTTACAACCCTCTGAGCTCCAAGAAGAGGGGTACTGGGGAGGACTGAGAGGCACAGGGATTTAGGGACTGACAAACTGAACGGGACGCTTGGCAGACATGCTACCTCCAACCCCTTTACCAAACACAATGCCCCCCCCGCATGCACTCACCTGGTAATCCCCCCGCATGCACTCACCTGGTAACCCCCCCGCATGCACTCACCTGGTAACCCCCCCGCATCCACTCACCTGGTACCCCCCGCATGCACCCACCTGGTACCCCCCCCCGCATGCACTCACCTGGTAACCCCACCTTGGGTCTGAGGATGACCTCGATGGTGGATTTGTCGTGCAGCTCTCTGCTTACTTTAATCTCCGCCGGACCATAAACCCCCGCCAGGACCGACGTGTCCCCTGTGAGAGAAGAGAGCGCCGCGTGAATCCGAGAGCGCCGCGGAGTGAAAGCAGACGGTTTCCACATTTAAAACCGTCTCTCCTCTGGTCTCTCTTCTCTCCTTTCCCTCTAACTCTTCTCTCTCCTCTCCTTTCCCTCTATCTCTTCTCTCTCCTCTGGTCTCTCTCTTCTCTCCTTTCCCTCTATCTCTTCTCTCTCCTCTGGTCTCTCTCTCCTCTCCTTTCCCTCTATCTCTTCTCTCTCCTCTGGTCTCTCTTCTCTCCCTTCCCTCTATCTCTTCTCTCTCCTCTGGTCTCTCTCTTCTCTCCTTTCCCTCTATCTCTTCTCTCTCCTCTGGTCTCTCTCTTCTCTCCTTTCCCTCTAACTCTTCTCTCTCCTCTCCTTTCCCTCTATCTCTTCTCTCTCCTCTGGTCTCTCTCTTCTCTCCTTTCCCTCTATCTCTTCTCTCTCCTCTGGTCTCTCTCTCCTCTCCTTTCCCTCTATCTCTTCTCTCTCCTCTCCTTTCCCTCTATCTCTTCTCTCTCCTCTCCTTTCCCTCTATCTCTTCTCTCTCCTCTGGTCTCTCTTCTCTCCTTTCCCTCTATCTCTTCTCTCTCCTCTGGTCTCTCTTCTCTCCTTTCCCTCTATCTCTTCTCTCTCCTCTGGTCTCTCTTCTCTCCTTTCCCTCTATCTCTTCTCTCTCCTCTGGTCTCTCTTCTCTCCTTTCCCTCTATCTCTTCTCTCTCCTCTGGTCTCTCTTCTCTCCTTTCCCTCTATCTCTTCTCTCTCCTCTGGTCTCTCTTCTCTCCTTTCCCTCTATCTCTTCTCTCTCCTCTGGTCTCTCTCTTCTCTCCTTTCCCTCTATCTCTTCTCTCTCCTCTGGTCTCTCTCTTCTCTCCTTTCCCTCTATCTCTTCTCTCTCCTCTGGTCTCTCTTCTCTCCTTTCCCTCTATCTCTTCTCTCTCCTCTGGTCTCTCTTCTCTCCTTTCCCTCTATCTCTTCTCTCTCCTCTGGTCTCTCTCTTCTCTCCTTTCCCTCTATCTCTTCTCTCTCCTCTGGTCTCTCTTCTCTCCTTTCCCTCTATCTCTTCTCTCTCCTCTGGTCTCTCTCTTCTCTCCTTTCCCTCTATGAGAAACTCCATAACTTTCTTTCACTCACGCGCTTAACACCCCCCCCCCCCGGCAGTGCTTTATTGCCCTCTGACGGGTTGGATAGGTGGGATAGGTTTGCGTTTGGTATCGCGGGTCTATAAATTAAGGTCATGGGGGGCAAATTAACTCATTAAGATCTGTCGGGGGCCAATCGGGAATGATTCAGAACGAAGCAGACCGGTGAGCATGCGCGTCACATTCAGAGCTATAGGGATCTGTGATAAGGGAACTTTCCATCCAGGAGTCGCCTATTTATCACGGGCCCTGCAGGACGGGGCAGATCAGGGCGACCACGCGGGCTTTATAACCCAGGACACATCATTTCTACACCGTGCCGAGCAGCAGGTAAAGTGCTGCCCCCTGCAGGGGTATAACCGAGTAACCGGTTCCCTTCCAGATACTGTACGCTTTACCTGCCCCGGGAAATGCTTTACCTGCCCCGGGAAACGCTTTACCTGCCCCGGGAAACAGGTGTTCTGCAAAACACAGCCGATGCCGCCACCCAAGGGCAGACCCATGTGCGATATTCACCTGGTTATCTTTTTGCCCCAGGGTGGGTATTTAGTATATACCCTGCAGGAAGGTGGCAGCCACATATGTTGCAAAAACCCAATTATAATTTCACACAACAGGGGTATTTACCCGGCTGGAATGTGTGATACAGAACCAGTTATTATTGTGAGCCAGGGGCAGTTATTTACCCTGCTGGGGAAGTTATTTACCCTGCCGGGGTAGCAGACCCACCTGTGATATGCACCCTGGTGTTATTTTACCCTGCAGGAACATGGGAGAACTTTGTGTAATATTTGCCTGGTTATTCTGCCCCAAGGTGGCTATTTACCCCGGGGAAGCTGGCAGACCCATGTGTGATATATATACCCGGTTACTGTTTTGCCCCATGGTGGGTATTTACCCTGAAGGAAGCTGGCAGACCCATGTGTGATATATATACCCAGTTACTGTTTTGCCCCATGTGTGATATATATACCTGGTTACTGTTTTGCCCCATGGCGGGTATTTACCCTGCAGGAAGGTGGCAGACCCATGTGTGATATATATACCCAGTTACTGTTTTGCCCCATGGCGGGTATTTACCCTGCAGGAAGGTGGCAGACCCATGTGTGATATATATACCCAGTTACTGTTTTGCCCCATGGCGGGTATTTACCCTGCAGGAAGGTGGCAGACCCATGTGTGATATATATACCCAGTTACTGTTTTGCCCCATGGTGGGTATTTACCCCGGGGAAGCTGGCAGACCCATGTGTGATATATATACCCGGTTACTGTTTTGCCCCATGGTGGGTATTTACCCTGAAGGAAGCTGGCAGACCCATGTGTGATATATATATACCCAGTTACTGTTTTGCCCCATGGCGGGTATTTACCCTGCAGGAAGGTGGCAGACCCATCAGGCCGGCTCAGTAAGCTCTGCTCACAGCCGATCTCTCTCAGCGCGGGCTCTGCCGACTCCATCCTCCTCTCCCCAGCGTGCGGGGAACTTCCGCTTCCGGGGACCACGGACAGAACTGCCCTTTTCACTGCCTGGGCAAAAATATTGGACGGGGGCCAGGGGCCAGGGGCCCGGACACTGTGAGGGGAAGGAGGGAGGCTGCTTATGACGGAATATACCGGGCCTGAGGGGACAATGCCTCGGCAGACGGGGGCCTTAATGACAGACAGACAGGCGGGTCCGGGGCAGTCTGGAGAAAGATGGCGGCATTGAGAGCGCTGCTGCGGGTCCGGGGAGCGGGGCCCTGGAGAGCTGGGGGCCAGGTGAGTGTCAGGGGCTCCTGGGGCATTGGGGGGAACCAGGTGAGTAACAGAGGCCACTGGGGTCTGGTGACCTGGAGGCCAACTCAGTGTCAGGGGCACCTGAGGTATTTAGGGAGGGGGTCAGGACAGTGACAGGCCCCTGGGATATGGGGAGTTAGGGGTCAGGACAGTGACAGGGGCCCCTGGGATATGGGGAATTGGGGGTCAGGACAGTGACAGGGGCCCCTGGGATATGGGGAGTTGTATATGGGGGGGGTTGTATATGGCTGCGGTATACGGGGGGGTTGTATATGGCTGCGGTATACGGGGGGGTTGTATATGGCTGCGGTATACGGGGGGGTTGTATATGGCTGCGGTATACGGGGGGGTTGTATATGGCTGCGGTATACGGGGGGGTTGTATATGGCTGCGGTATACGGGGGGGTTGTATATGGCTGCGGTATACGGGGGGGTTGTATATGGCTGCGGTATACGGGGGGGTTGTATATGGCTGCGGTATACGGGGGGGGTTGTATATGGCTGCGGTATACGGGGGGGTTGTATATGGCGGTAGGGGGGTATATGGCTGCGGTATATGTACGGGGGGGGTTGTATATGGCTGCGGTATACGGGGGGGGTTGTATATGGCTGCGGTATACGGGGGGGTTGTATATGGCTGCGGTATACGGGGGGGTTGTATATGGCTGCGGTATACGGGGGGGTTGTATATGGCTGCGGTATACGGGGGGGGTTGTATATGGCTGCGGTATACGGGGGGGGTTGTATATGGCTGCGGTATACGGGGGGGTTGTATATGGCTGCGGTATACGGGGGGGTTGTATATGGCTGCGGTATACGGGGGGGTTGTATATGGCTGCGGTATACGGGGGGGTTGTATATGGCTGCGGTATACGGGGGGGTTGTATATGGCTGCGGTATACGGGGGGGTTGTATATGGCTGCGGTATACGGGGGGGGTTGTATATGGCTGCGGTATACGGGGGGGTTGTATATGGCTGCGGTATACGGGGGGGGTTGTATATGGCTGCGGTATACGGGGGGGGTTGTATATGGCTGCGGTATACGGGGGGAGTGTATATGGCTGCGGTATATGGGGGGGAGTGTATATGGCTGCGGTATACGGGGGGGGAGTGTATATGGCTGCGGTATACGGGGGGAGTGTATATGGCTGCGGTATACGGGGGGGAGTGTATATGGCTGCGGTATACGGGGGGGAGTGTATATGGCTGCGGTATACGGGGGGGGTTGTATATGGCTGCGGTATACGGGGGGAGTGTATATGGCTGCGGTATATGGGGGGTTTGTATATGGCTGCGGTGTACGGGGGGTTGTATATGGCTGCGGTATACGGGGGGGGAGTGTATATGGCTGCGGTATACGGGGGGGGAGTGTATATGGCTGCGGTATACGGGGGGGAGTGTATATGGCTGCGGTATACAGGGGGGAGTGTATATGGCTGCGGTATATGGGGGGTTTGTATATGGCTGCGGTGTACGGGGGGTTGTATATGGCTGCGGTATACGGGGGGGGGAGTGTATATGGCTGCGGTATACGGGGGGAGTGTATATGGCTGCGGTATATGGGGGGTTTGTATATGGCTGCGGTATACGGGGGGGGGAGTATATATGGCTGCTGTATGTTCGTGTGTTGTCTGTATGTGATGTTTGTTCTGCTACCGTTTATTGTACAGAAGAAAAGATCACGAGTTCCTCGAGATGCCAGAAACGGCCCCAACCGACTACGAGGGCTGAAGGGTTAATTTATCATAAAAACACATAATAAGGGAAACGGTGTTTATCTGAATGTCTTTAGTTGAAGATAACTTATTATTGGAAAACATGCAGCGTCCTCAGCGGTCTCTCCTTCAGATGAAAATAGAAGCCCAGAACCTTCTAGCAGATCGGCCCCCGACGGCCCCCGTCTAGTCTGTAAAGCATGAAACCTTAATCCGTCGTTGGTCTCGTCTTAAATTCAGGAGCCGTATGTCTATCCCATGCATGTTTAATACCCCCACTGTATTACCCTCTACCACCTCTGCTGGGAGGCTGCTCCACTTATCCACCACCCTCTCAGTAAAGTCGTAAAAGCAGTACGTTCCTCAAGGAACAAGGACGTCTAAGTGACTGTAAGCCTGCCGTGTCGCAGTAACCGGCTGTCACGTGTTGGCGAGAGGTGACATTGCTGCTTTGTATGATTTTCCCGGTCCGACGTGTAGGAAGGTCTCGGAGAGGCTCGTCTACAGGGCTGGCTTGTGATTGGCCGACATGTGAGGCGGGGCAGTAACACAGAGCATGCCATGTGCGTGTAACATATGGTGTCATGTTACATGGACTGACTGCAGCCCTCTGGAAGACAATAACAAGGAATGTTAGAATCATCCATCCGGGGCCCCTGGGCCTGACGGGACCCCCGGCCTCTGTGTGCCCCCCAGTGTGCGTATCATATGATGCCGTTTATTTAACTCCTGCATTTATGCACTTAAGATGACGGATAGATTTTGTATATACAACAGAAGCAAGACGGTTATGTGACGGAAGGGAGTTTAACCTTACCGAGAGGGTGGTAGATAAGTGGAACAGCCTCCCAGCAGAGGTGGTAGAGGGTAATACTGTGTATATGTGTATATACGGCTTCCGAATCAAAGACGAGACCAACGACTGATTAAGGTTTGTGTCTAGCCGGGGGCCGGATCTGCCAGCGTTTTATAGATTTTCATTGTCATGTAAAGGAGAGACCTCTGAGGTCCTGAAAGCTAATGTGGCGATATATCCGTGTCTGGCGTCCCGAGAAACTCGTGATCTTTTCTTCTGTGTAATAAACGGCAGCAGAACAAACATCACATACAGAGAACACGCGAACATACAGACCCAGGGCAAGAATGGAAAATTGTGCCCCCTCACCTATATATATATATATATTTTTTTTTACAGTTTATTTTATTTACACTACCCATAAACACACATATACACATACACTGCCCTCACACACACATACACTGCCCTTACACACGACTGCCCATAAACACACATTTACACATACACTGCCCTTACACACACACACACACACACACACACATACACATACACTGCCCTTACACACGACTGCCCATAAACACACATATACACATACACTGCCCTTACACACACACACACACACACACACACACACTGCCCTTACACACGACTGCCCATAAACACACATTTACACATACACTGCCCTTACACACACCCATATGCACATACAGGCACACACCAGCTTGATGCAGAGCGGGGGGGGGGGTGACATCATATCCCGGCACTCTGAATCATTTGCCGGTTAATAGGGAGAACAGAAGCCGAGGTCTGAAGTGACGGACCCCGCGCTCCATAATGTTGGGGGGATTGTGGTCTCCCCAACAAGCCCTGCAGCTGCTGATCGGCCTCTCTCACCTCGCCCTTCCTACGGCCCTGTACATACCCCCGTATACAGCATCTATATACCCCCCCGTGTGCAGCATCTATATACCCCCCCGTGTGCAGCATCTATATACCCCCCCCGTGTGCAGCATCTATATACCCCCCCCGTGTGCAGCATCTATATACCCCCCCCGTGTGCAGCATCTATATACCCCCCCCCGTGTGCAGCATCTGTATACCCCCCGTGTGCAGCATCTATATACCCCCCCCGTGTGCAGCATCTATATACCCCCCGTGTGCAGCATCTATATACCCCCCCCGTGTGCAGCATCTATATACCCCCCCCGTGTGCAGCATCTATATACCCCCCCCCGTGTGCAGCATCTATATACCCCCCCGTGTGCAGCATCTATATACCCCCCCGTGTGCAGCATCTATATACCCCCCCGTGTGCAGCATCTATATACCCCCCCCCGTGTGCAGCATCTATATACCCCCCCGTGTGCAGCATCTATATACCCCCCCGTGTGCAGCATCTATATACCCCCCGTGTGCAGCATCTATATACCCCCCCCCGTGTGCAGCATCTATATACCCCCCCGTGTGCAGCATCTATATACCCCCCCGTGTGCAGCATCTATATACCCCCCCGTGTGCAGCATCTATATACCCCCCGTGTGCAGCATTTATATACCCCCCCTGTGTGCAGCATCTGTATACCCCCCCGTGTGCGACATCTGTATACCCCCCCGTGTGCAGCATCTATATACCCCCCCGTGTGCAGCATCTATATACCCCCCCGTGTGCGACATCTGTATACCCCCCCCGTGTACAGCATCTATATACCCCCCCCGTGTGCGACATCTGTATACCCCCCCCGTGTGCAGCATCTATATACCCCCCCGTGTGCAGCATCTATATACCCCCCCCCGTGTACAGCATCTATATACCCCCCCCCCGTGTAAAGCCGCCCTCTTTTTGAATACGGCACAGGACGTGGGGCCCCGTTTATTAAACGCAGCACTGAGCGGATATGGTTTTCACCCCTAGGCCCGGTATACATATATAGAATTTATATATATATAATGTTGATGGTGTTACCTGGCGTGTGTGTAGCAGACGTACCACCGGTGCAGTTTCCGGGGTAACATGGCAGCGCGTGACCCCTGACCGCCTGTTTGCCCCCCGGCAGCTCGCCCGCCCGCAGAGTCAGTTCAGCTCCCTGGAGGAGAAGCCGCAGTTCCCGGGAGCGTCGGCCGAGTTTGTGGAGTCTCTGGAGTTCATCCAGCCCAACGTCATCTCCGGGATCCCCATCTACAGGGTGATGGACAGACAGGGGCAGATCATGAACCCCAGCGAAGACCCCAAGGTAAGACCCCAAACACTGGACGGTGGGGAGCGCAGAGGATGGAATAAACCGTCCGGCCCCCGAGAGCCCGCAGCCGTATTACTAAACTGTGTGCTCTGCGCGTAGATCCGCCCATACTGCATCCAGGCCCCGCCCACTCTTTCCCTTGTATGGTGATTGGGTCTTGAGGCCCCACCCTCTTCGACAAGGCATAGTGGATGATCGCCAGATTGTAGGGGGCCACGAGCTTAACACCTGAGGGGGGTGCATAAAAAGTGATTCTGGTGTAGGTTTGAAAAGTGGCCTTATCACCATAGCAACCAAAGGAATGGTGCAGTCCGCAGGGACATTAACTTGGTTGCTATGGTGATAAGACTAGACACTTTAGTATCCCTTTTGACACAAAAACTCGAATGAATCGATTCTTGAGCCGTTTAATCAGTTTAACCGGACGCCTGGGGGGGGGCCACATGTAAGTGTAAAGGGGCCGCTCAGCTCTGGTGTGCACGAGTGGTTAATAGAGCTGGAGTGTCCCTCGAATCTTTGGCCCCGGAAGCTGAACAAGGAATCGTTTCTCCCCCCAGATCCCGAAAGAGAAGGTCCTGAAATTCTACCACACGATGACCCTGCTGAACACCATGGACCGGATCCTGTACGAGTCCCAGAGACAGGTGAGGGGCCTCCACGCTGGTGCCCGGCGGTGGGAGGGGCTGACTCTGTCCCATATATCCCTTCTGTCTGTGTCACCCAGCAGTGGGAGGGGCTAACTATTGCATATCTACCTTGTCTGTGTCACCCTCCGGTAGGAAGGGCTAACTGTGTCCCATATCTCCCTTCTGTCTGTGTTGCCCTGTGGTGG